>NC_133618.1:83002864-83302864 GCF_048593235.1 Sminthopsis crassicaudata | reverse complement strand
TCCTCTTGTCTCCAATTATGTGCAGCTAGGTGGCTCAATACATGGATCTGGAATCAAGAAGATTTGATTTTGAATCTTATCTCACATACTTAATTAATATGATGGCCCTCTCAGTTTAAACTTATTCATCTGTAAAATAGGGATAATAATAGCACCTACCTCACAAATGTGAATATCAAATAAGATAGCATGTGCAAAATGCTTTGCAAGCCTTAAAGTGATATATGTGGTGTTGGTGCTGTTATTATTCTTGTTGTTGTTATTTTCAATGCTTCTCTGCTGGCTGTCCTTATACTTGGAATGCCCTCCAAGCTATCTTGGATCTTTTGTTTCCTTTAAAACTGTACTCCGTTATCAACTTTTGCATAACACATTTCCTTATTTCCCTCTACATGCCAGTATGTCCCATTCATATTGAATTTATTTTGTGTATGTTTATATTTATTTGTACATGATGCCTTGTCAGTTGTACTCAAAAGGATATAAGTGCCTTGAGATCAGAGACACTTGCCCAGTACCTGGCAAACAGTAGGTGTTGAAAATTTCTCTTTGATGCATTAATTTCTATTTCCTTTCTTAGGAGTTACTAAGGGAAAAAAAAAAAGGTTGAATGTTTATGGTGATGGCAGTCCTTTGAACTAAAAGATACTAAAGATGAGAAAGAGAAAATGATCACTTATTAGTTTCATAGGATGTAGAAAGTACTATAAAAATTATCTAGTCCAATCTTTTCTTGTTTCCAGTGAAACCCAGAAAGGTGGCATGAATTGCTTAGACTTGCATGGGTATGAGTGACAGAAGTTGAATGTGGGTCCAAATATGATGCTCTTTTCATGGCACTCTACCTTATAATTTGTATCATGCTATTATACTTTGATGGATCTTTGAATTCATTGATGTGATTCTGGTGATTCAGATCACACAGAGAAATCACTCAAACCATCTGGACTTGTCCAAGCTGTTTGACTCTTTGCTGGGTCTTTCCATAAGTCTGGCACAGAGAACCCAATCAATGCTCTGTCAGCCTTCCTTAAATATCCTCCATTTTCTACAGATAGTAATTGAGTAAGTAGTGTGCCCATTGGTATATACCTTTCTCTCACTATGAGGCCAGCTCATCTTTTTCCCCCCAGGCATTTATTTCTCTTATGACATTCTTTATGTGGTGTCTCCTACACAATCCCTTATTTTTAATGTCACAGTCTGCTCACAGCCCACTATATACCTTTCTGAGTAATTTTCAACTTCTATTCTTTGGAGATTGTGACTTAAAGTCAGGCAGTATTGGCAAAAAAAAGAAAAAGAAAAAGAAAAAAAGAAAGAAAAAAAGAATAGTCATGCTCAAAAGATATTCCTTTTGTTTCAGTGAAAAACTTGGGGTCATTAAAAGAAAACAGGCAATTTCCCTGAGGCAATCCAGCCTGTTTACCTATTTCCAATAATTCTGTACCCATATCACTGTCCATTTGCAGCCTGTACCATAAGACTACTTAAATTTTATTGCATCTTTACTATTCTCCATTAAGAAGGAACAAAGCAGCATCACAGGAGGAAAATATACAAAATTGAATGTAAAGGTTTATAGAATAATAAGATATTCAGACTTCTCAGAAGATTTTTTTAATATAGCATTTTCAAAACACACATGTATACACATGTAGATAGAAGAAAAAGAATACCAAATCCATTCCATAACGTGACCCTGATAGCTAGTTTTGGAGTAAATCTCTTTTTTATAGTCGTGTTGGAGAATATTAGAATAGTTGTCACTAGTTTTTATTTTTTATGTAAGTCTTAAAATTAAATTATATTTCTAATGAGCAAAATTTGATTTTTCTTCATCCTCCTCCCATACACACTGAGAAAAGAAAATAAGAAAATCATAGTAACAAATATGGATAGTCAAGTAAAATAAAAACCTTAACAGGTCACATTCAAAAATCCATTATCTTTCTGTAGCAAGTCCATATCTCCTCATGACTTCTTTAGAATCACGTTTGGTTATTGTGTTGATCAGAGTTCTTAAGGTTTTTGAAGTTGTTTTTTTTTTTTTTTTTTTTTTTTTAATAATGTTGTTATACTTTATATTACTATTCTGGTTCTAATCGAGTCACTCAGCAGCAGTTCATACAAATCTTCCCACAATTCATTGAAATGTCCCCTTTCATCATTTATTATAGCACAGTAGATTTAAGTATGCTTATATACTGTAATTTGTTTGGCCACTCATTAATTGGTGTGTATTTCCTCAGTTTTCATTCTTTGATACAAAAAAAAAAATCTGCTATAAATATTTTTGTATATATAGGCCCTATCCTTTTTTAAAATTCTCTTCAGACGTATAGGTTCACCTCTAGTTTTATTTTAAGGCTATTATGGTAAGGGCTGAAATATCTGATCTTTCCCTTTGTCACCACCCATTGGATCATAGTGTAAAGAAGATTTGGTGCATGACTAAAACAGCATCACCCATGTAAGAGATGCTGAAGGACCTGCTTCTGGAACATAGAACTGATACATGTGCTAACATTTTGTGTGTCCTATTATATGGTTGGGAATAGCTTTTCCCCTTGACTGAACAGGAGGAACTGTTTATATTTTTAAAGCTCCTTGACTGAGCACAATTTGGACTTTTCCAGTATTTGCCTGGGGGTTAGGCTTTCTACTTCATAGCAGGTCACAGATACCCTGTGGTAAAGGAGGAGGGCCTGACATTCCCACATTCCCTTAGGCCATATAGTCCCAAGAAATGAGCCTGGGATTTTGCCTTTTTCCATAATTCCTTTCAGTTTTAGGTACAATGTCTCATCTGGTAATCACAGGGATCTGGTTCTCTAGGAATCTTGGCAGGTTAATTCAGCCAGACTAGCAGGGAATCTTTAAGGAACAAGAGCTAGCCCAGTAGAGTTTTGGGTTCACACTTGATGGTTCTAATTCTATATAAACTATGATCCTATTTCCCTTCCCAAAGACTAAAACATTGTAAGGGATAAGGGTGCAGGGAAACAATGTCCCCAAAGTATTAGAGAAAATATTTATATGTATATTCTTGCTATATCTTTGAAGTAAATATTCCTATTGTGTTGCTCAGAGTTGTTTTTTTTTCCATAGTATTGTTATACTATGAATTATTATCCTTGTGCTAATCAATTCACTCAGAAGCAGTCCATACAAATCTTCCCATATTTCACTGAAATGTCCCCTTTCACTATTTACTATAGCACAGCAGTATTTAATTACACTCATATATTGTAACTTGTTTGGCTCTTCACTAATAAGTTTATGTTAAGTGGTTAAACAGAACTGGAGTGCTAGTCACTGGACACCTGAAATGGGGAAACATCATTAGTAGGCGCTCAAGCCAATATTAGGGAAGAGAGATTCCATTTGTTCTCACAAGGTGTAAGAAAATCCTTAGGAGTGAGGATAAAATGCAACAGACTTTATCCTCAGAGAATGGGATTATACACCCAAGTTACAAAAGAATAATAAATATCTGTAGCCGAAAGAGACTTTAGGGACACATTGAATCCAACTGCTTTATTTTACAAATGAATCTTGAGCACAGAGAGGTTAAGAGAATTGGCAGCAAATAAGTGTCTGAGGAAGAATTTGAAACTATGTATTCTTGCCTCCAACTCCAACTCCCTATTCACGACAGCATCCTGTCCTAACAGTTCAGAGCCTCCTCAGGTTTCCTCCGTCACCCCCTGTTTCCAATAGGCATTCCAAACCAATGCGGCATTCAATACAGCAAGAACATCTTATATTCTCACAGAGAGAAACTCTAATGCTAAGAACCCAATGAAGAGTTAGTAACACATGCTTTGGAAAGAAATCAATTTAAACTGTGTCTCCAAATGCCCTGAGTACTGGATTTGAAGCTGCGAAGATCTGAATTCAAATCTAGCCTCAGACATTTACTTATATGAACCTGGGCAAGTCACTTAACCTCCCCAAAATAACAATAACAACAACAGAAACGACCACTTACTTGTATTTGCCTTGTTTCTTTTATATATAAGAAGTCAATTTCACAGACTTGTGAAGTTCAAATGAGTTAACATGTACAAAGCACTTTGTAAACCTTAAAGCACTATGGTAGCTATTATTGATATTATTATTTAATAATACTATTATTTTTCCTGATTTTGTTATTGGCCATAAAAGGTAGCACTTAAAGTTGCTTCTATATGCAAAGCATTACTCCTTATCTTGCAGAAAGCTGGGCATCTGACTACCATATCTGATACTATTACTATTACCACCACCACCACCACTACTACTACTACTACTACCACCATCACCACTACTACTATCAATACTACTCCTACTCCTATGGCTACTACTATTGCTATTAGTGCTACTACTATTATTACTACTCCCTAATATTTATATAGTACTTATAAGAGCAAGTCATTGTGCAAAGTGTTTTTACAAATATATCTTATTTAATTCTCATGATAATCTTGGGCAGTGAGTACTATTATTTTCCTCATTTGACAAATAAGGAAACTGAGGTAAATAGAAAAATGAATGACTTTCTCTCTAGTGAATGTCTAAGGTCTATGTTTCTTAAGTCAATTCAACAGTTATTTTGTTCTTCATGTGAAAGACATTATGCTAGTCATAGGGATTACAAAGACAAAAATTAATAAAGATTTCCTGCTCTCAGTGAAATATGTACTTTACTTGTTGACACATAGTGCAAACAGATAAATAAATATCAGATAATTTGAGGGGGAATAGAGAAGCACTATCAATTAGATAATCAATAAAAATATGAAAATGTTTTGGAAAATATTATAGAGTTCTCTTCAAATATAGTAATTTTATTACCCATACATGTAACCTGTTCCTTGTAAACACATTATAGATTGACTCAAATTAGGTTCAGTCTTAGGAATAAGGTCTAGACCAGTGATTTCATTGGTCTTTCTATAAAAGCAGGACTTTTTCTTTAACTTAGAGTCTTAGAGAGTTGTCTAGAACACTGAGAAGCTGAATGATTTTTCCAGGATCTTATTGTGGCAAGACTAGAAGCCAGATCTTCCGGGCTTAGAGGCTGCCACTCTGGCTCCTGAGTCATGCTTCCTCTCAATTTCAAAGCAAATCCCACAAATTCTTTTCTTTGTTTTATCCTCTAAGCAGGGTTTCTTCTGTAATCAGAGGAACACAGCCCTTCTCCAAGACAAGCACTAGTGAAGAGCAAGACTTGGGTTGGCTTCTCAATATCATGGTTCTGCTTCTTATTTATTGACCCAAGTTCAATTACTGGCTGCTTCCAGAATTTGACAAAATTCAGCAACTCCTCTTTTCTTTAGGAGGCTTCTTCCTGTTTATGGTTTTCCTTTTCACCACAACCTTTGGTGCTGAGTTTCTATGGGTGGGTGGTAGTGGAGGGATGCAGGGATAAACAAACTTTGGTCCTTCACTTATATCCTCCATGTTCCTTCTATGTATAGCTTCTCCTCCTTTTGTATCTCTGAAATTTTCTGTCTGTCCCTTTCCCCCTTAAATACCAAATTTAAGACATCACAAAATATAATTTTGGTCATATTAAATATTGTGGTTTCCAGATCTTCATAAATTTGGAGGCAGAAAATAAATACACACTCATACATATATATATATATATATAAGTATGTATATCACATACCAAAATGTATATATAGAGACAGATGAGATACACACAGCTATACATGTTTCTATAGTTTACATCCCAAAGTATATACACGCACACACACCCACACACATGCGTGTGTGTGTGTGCGCATGTATGGATATATACCCACATAAATGTAATATATGCACATTTATTTGTGTTTATCTATAGCTCACATACCAAAGTATTTGTGGATACATATACACATAAAAATTCCTATAGCTTACATACCAATGGATATATGTATATACAAATACACATACACACATATCTAGGTGTTTTTCCTACTAAGAATTTACCTAAAAATACAATTTTTTGGTCTGAGTTTATCTTTCCTAGTGAATGACTGATAGATAGTACTTCAGTTTCTTGAATGTTGTAGGAGCCAAAGTTCTCCCTTTACTCAATTCTTTGAAATGTTTACTATAAACATTCTAGTCCTTAACAAAAATGTCACAATGTCATTGGATACTTTATGCCCTGACAGGGTCTTAACATTTTTTGTTTTTTGGTACTTCTACTATCTATTTCAACTCCATCCTTTTTCTCTTATTATTCCATGCCATTCTCCATCCCCTTGGTGGGGGCATATATGATTAGATAGTGTATTAGATAAGAAAACATAACTTGGCATCAGGTAGAACTTAATCATGTTTAGCTTGTGATTCTGGACATGTCATTTAATTTCGTCACTAATTTCCATAACTGTAAAATGGTGATAATAATAGCATCCAAGCATCCAGAGTTTTTGTGAGAATCAAATGAGCTAATATTTGTAAAGTACTTTTCAGATCTTAAAATGCTGTATAAATTTAGTTACTATTGATATTAATTATTATTATTAAAGAAATATTAAAAGTCAAGGGGAACTTTCTCAATGATGCAATCAAAAAAAAGAAAGGAAATTTAAAAAGAATGAGAACTTTGTAAAGAAATTGCATTATGTTGAGAATAAATAATTCTGATTAAAAAAAAAAATCCCCCAAGGATACAGAATCACAAAGTGGTGGAGTCATTATTTGAACCCAAATCCCAATTTCAGTGCCTTTTTCTTTCTGCATCTCAGTCTAGGATCACATTCTTAGAGTTAGAATGGACCCTAAATGTCATTTTATCTAATAACCTCCTGAAACTTAAGAGTTGTGAAAGCTAATAAAAGTTATTATAACATGCTATGAGCATATCAAGTCTTTATAAGCTAAAAAGGTAAATCAGTCTATTTTCAATGAATAACTTTTAACCTAAGACAAACTTGACTATTCTGGTTCTGAAGATATGAGGAGGGGAGATGGTGATTTTTGTCAAACAATAGATGAAATTCTCTCTCACTGTAGTCTTAAAAAAAAAAAAAAACCCAAATACAAAGTAGTTCATTGGTAAGATGGTTCAGGATTTTTCCCCCTTAAAACTCTTCACACTAAATATTTTAAAATATCTTAAATACATAATATCTTTCCTAAATGTCACTGGTGAATCTCATCTCCGCAGGAGTTACTAACAAGCTGTCCAATATGCTACCCTCCTGCCGCATAAATACCACATTAATTTGGGGCTGACTCTCTATTAACTTGACACAAAGAAGTGCTTCTCGTGCTTCTATTTCCAGACTTTTAATTTAGCAGAAGAAACCATTGTCAAGGAAGGAAGGCAGGTACACAGGTTTATGATGTGAGCTTGCACTTTCCAATATAGGAGAATGACAACAATTATTTTTATGTAGCCAGCATGATAACAGTTTTTTGTACTTGTCTTGAGCAAATCATTTCTCTTTCATGAAAGCAGTATTAGTAAGAAAAACAACTTCCACAGGCTTGATTTTTACTTGTGCTTCAAGGATTGATTCAGTCTTCATGAAAGGAAATAATATTAACTTCACTAGTCAATTCCACACTATAGAAATTTTCAGCATTGACTTTTTTAAAAAAAAGAATATGATAAGAATTAATGTTCACTCTCTCCCTCCCCCTCTTTCTCACTTTCTCTCTCTCAAAATGAATACTTTTGCCTTTTTACTATACTGTTTTGTTTCATATTTACTGGGCTCACAGAGTTAGAAGGAAGGTACAATATAATCTAATTTTAATCCCATCAAGTTGTGTGTGTAGGAGTGTGTGTGTGTGTGTGTGTGTGTGTGTGTGTGTATGAAAGAGAGATAGAGACTGAGGTAAAGAGGCAGAGAAAGAAAGACAAAAACAATGAAATAAAGGCACAGATAATAGGACAGAAATGAGACAGAAAAACAAAACAAAACAAAAACAAAAAAAAAAACCAAAAAAAACCAGAGAGAGACACAGAGGAACAGGGCAGAAAGATATCTGGGCAGTAAGATGTTAGAAGCAAGGTACTTGAAAAAGGGAGAAGGACAAGATAGATAAGAGGTCAATCAATTAATAAGCGTTTTTTTAAACTCCATTAAGCACTTACTACGTGCCAGGCACTCTGCCAAATGCTAGGGATACAAAGAAAGGCAAAAATCACAGTTACTGCCCTAAAGGAGTATAAATATCTTGGTCCATACATGATACATTCAATGTTGATGAAGGAACTATGGAAAGGAAAGCATTAATATTTGTAAGGCTAAGAGTGACAAAGATGAACCTGGGAAGGACTACTGCAAGAGATGGCATTTAGTTTGAGTTTTGAAGGAAGGAAAAGGAACTAATAATAATAAGAGCTAGTTTGCACATAGTGTTTTAAGGTTTACACAATTCTTTTCTTATGTTTTATTATTTAATCCTTGTAAAAACCCTGCGAAGGAGATGCTATTATCTTTTCTATTTTACAGATGAATATCTCTCTAAGCGTGGGAGAGAGGCAGGGCAAGAACATGGAGATGGAAGATGGATTCTAGTTGAGGAACTTCACATTGATTATGTAGGTTGGCTTATAAAGTGCATGGAGGGGAATAAAGTATAGTGGAACTGAAAAGGTATGAAATGACTAGGTTGTAATGCATTTTAAATGTCAAACAGATTTTATTTTATCCTAGAAGTCAGATTGTCACTATAGTCACTTAAGCAGAAAAGTATCATAGTCAGACTTACTGCGGAAAACAAAACAAAACCAAAGCAAATTATGGCAGTTGTGTAGAGGATGGTGTAGCATTGGGAAAGAGAGGTGTGAGTCAAAGACATCAGTTATAGAGTTTTTGAACTATGGTAGTGGCTGTAAGAGCGGAGAGATGCTATTAAGGTAAAAATGAAAGATATGACAATAGGTTTGATATATGGAATGAATGAGGGCAGCTAGATGGTACCATAATGCATAGAGTTCCAGATTTTGAGTTAGGAGGATTCACTTCCTGAGTTCAAAAATGATCTCAAGTTAGTTGAGTGATGCTGGGGAAATCATCCTGTTTGCCTTAGTTCCTCATCTATAAAATGATCTGGAGAAGGAAATGGCAAACTTCTTCAGTATCTTTGCCAATAAAATCCAAAAGGGGTCACAGAAAGTCAGAAACAATTGAAAAACAACTAAAACAGTGGAGAAATCAAGAATGTGGACTAGAAAAGATTTGAGAGGAAGGTGGTATCCTTGATAGTTATAAAGATACTTGGAAGATGGGAGGGTTTGGGGAGAGAGACAATGGCAAAGACAATATTTTGGACATGTTAAGTTTGAAGTGACTATGATATAATTAGTTTGAAATGACCAAGAGGCAGTTGGAAATGCATGTCTGTAACTCAGCAGAGAGATGAAGGAGAGCTATGTAAATCTAGGAGTCACTTGAATAGAGCTGATAATTGATCCCATAGCAGCTGATGGGATCAGTGAGTGAGACAATGTAGAGAGACAAGTGAAAGGAGCCAACAACTCAGCCCTAAGCAACACCCGGGTAAAGGATGTGACATGAATAAAACAAAGGTATAGAGAACTATGCAATAATTATCCATGCTAAGAATATTTATGAACTGACTTATAGCTGCAGTCAAAGAATCTTCTTTTCCAATAGAGCAAGGGATAAAGGTTGGAAGTAGGAAGACAGAAAGATACAAACACTTATTAAGTACCTACTATATGCCAGGCACTGTTCTAAGCACTTTATAAATATTACCTCATTTGAGGGGGAAAAGACCAGTTATCATCCCTTCTGAACCAGTCTTAGCTAATGTAAGGGCCACTAATGCTAATGTAGGGCATTCTAAAATGCTTATGTGACTAAAAGTAGCACATTACTTCTGAAATCCTTTAATTGGAGACTGAACCTTATTCTACAATAAAAGGTAAAACGGTTTTTAATGCTTCCAAACTCATGATGCAAGAAATAAAATGAATTCCATCCCTATTAAAAACAACATGTCAAATGCTTTTTTTGGATGAGGCAAAGGATGCTACAGAAGAAGGGAACCAGAAGTAGAGTTTAAAGACCAACAATGCAATATGTGTAGAATTCCCACTTTTACTAATAGGTCTCCCCTATTTGTTTTCATCTCTTCATCATTCCTATATCATTTCTGCATCAGAAACATCTCATGTCCTGCTGGGCTGCTTGTGAGCACAATATAATATGATCAAAAGCACAAAACCAACTTTATTTTACAGCTATACTATATCGATATATTTCCTTCCCAAATGTAAGAAAGTAGTATAATATAAAAACTTGTGGTAACCTTAAAACAAAACAAAATTGTATGGGGGATGTTCATTAAGATAAGTGAGAAAAAAGTTAAGAACATTATCCTCTTTAAATTTCGTGCATAATTGTTTTTGAAAAACATTATTATATAGGGGATAAAGTTTTAGATTTGGATTTGGGAAGGTCTGGATTCAAATTTTGCTGCACACTTTCACTCACTCTGTGTCATGTAATCTCAGAATCTCAGTTTCCACATTTGTAAACTGGAGATTATAATAATACTTGCTTCATAGTTGTGTTGTAAAATTAAAAGGTTGTAGGATAACTGTGATGTGAGCCTTCAGGTGGTATATAGTTATAGGGAGTTCTGATGTTAACTTTTGACACAGAAAACCTGAGGTAGAATTCAGATAATTCACTTGCCTGGGATTTCCCAAATAGTTCATGACAAAAGTCCTGGTATATTCATTCTATAAGTTTTCAGATCCATAATTGGAATGCTTTTTACAAGAAATTTTGCTGTTTATATAATTGTTTAATCAGATCTCTTAGTTTTGTGATCTTTCAACTGGACACAGGGATATATGTATCACTGGCCTCCTTAAAAGTTTAGTCAGTATCAAAAGTTGGGGATTAGGCATTCTATGTTCTTGTCCTATTTTTGCCTCTGACTATTATGACTTTGGGCAAATACCTTTTGCTGGGATCCATTTTTTTCTCTTATACTGAGAGATGTATTTTCACCTAACTATCCACTGGGAAAAGGTGATCTGGGAGTTAATGACTCCAATCCCCACAGCTTTGATCATGCCTCAGGAGGCTCTCTGAAAAGTGTGCCCTCCTTTTGGGACTCAAAGACTTAGCCTGAAAAGAGCTATTTCTAGACTCGGGAAATCCAGGGCAAGAAGAGGAGAGATATATGAGGACTCAAAATAACACAAAGGCCATGTAGCTGCTGCTTTGGAATATATATATATATATATATATATATATATATATATATATATATATATATATACAAAAAGATGGGATCATTTTTTTTTTTATTCCCTTTGAGAAATGTGCCTGAATTGTAAAACTAAAAAAAAAAAAAAAAAAGAAGAAAAAAAGGAAAAAGAAGCTCAATTACAAACATACATCAGCTTCTGCATGACCTTAACTGTCACTGTCAAGGACAATCTTGAGTGAATCCTGCATAGCTGGCTCACTGCTTAGTAACACATGATACTAGTCGGTGTTGGCAAGTAATCTTTAAAGTGATTTCAGACTGCTTTGAAAAAAATAAACTTCAAAAGACACCACGGGAGCTTAATTTTATCAGTCTTGCTAAGACAGCTGAGACCTTTTATGCTTACTTTCATTCTTCAATAAACAGGAACTCCAGTCCTTGTCTTGATATGGAAACAGCTCAATATGTCACCTTTCATGGCACTTTGCTATCTGAACCTTGTTCTGGGGCCCACAATGTGATTTATGGGAAAGAGTCGGCTCAAGAATGATTCTCTTCTTACAAGGCAGTAAATGAAATTATGACATATGTCTTGATTCTATAATATTGATTTTGATTTTATCAGTATCTTAATTAAATTTTCTGATGGTTAGTTAGAGGAATAGACACTTTTGCTGATTTTAGTATCCAAAAATCCTTACCACATATATCATTTTCTCCACTGAAAAATCCCAAATTATCTTTCTTTCCTTTCTTCCATCCTTCCTTCTTCCCTTCCTTCCTCCCTCCCTTTCTCCCTTCCGCCCCTCTCTCCCTCTCTCCCACTCCTCCTACCTCCCCTCTCACCCCTCCCTCCCTCTCTTTTTTTCCTTCCTTCCTTCCTTCCTTCCTTCCTTCCTTCCTTCCTTCCTTCCTTCCTTCCTTCCTTCCTTCCTTCCTTCCTTCCTTCCTTCCTTCCTTCCTTCCTTCCTTCCTTCCTTCCTTCCTTCCTTCCTTCCTTCCTTCCTTCCTTCCTTCCTTCCTTTCTTCTACATTCTCTCTAATCTGGCTTTCTGGATGTCCTCAGCATATTGCAGATCTTTTCTCTATGAATTTGCATAGATCTAAACAGAAATAAATATAAATTGCCTGAGGTGAGAGAGCCATAACAACTGGAAGAAATGATAAATGTGAGGACATTTTAGAGAATATAAAACCCTATTAAAATAGTAACATAATAAAAATAATAGTAACTTGCTGCCTGAACTATAAACCTTATGCTTTCAATTCTTCAAATCTCAACTTAAAAATCAGCTCCTATATTTCTGTTCCTAATTCCTCCAGATGGTAGCATACCCTACAGAATTACACTGAAACTACCTCTCTCTCTCTCTCTCTCTCTCTCTCTCTCTCTCTCTCTCTCTCTCTCTCTCTCTCTCTCTCTCTCTCTCTCTCTCTCCTCTTTCTCTCATCTATCTGCCTATTTCTCTTCTCTCTTTCCTTTCCCTTCTCTCTCTTCCCTTCCTCTCTTTTCCCCTTCTTTTCTCTTCTTTTCCAATCTCCTCTCCTCTTCTCTCTCTTTCAGTTTACTTGTATCTCCTTGATTTCCCAATATGTTACCATCTTCCCCTAGATAACCATCTCTTATAACAAAGAAAACTTGTTAATACAAGTTTTATATACTTTTTATGTATTATCTTTCCCAATAGAATATAAGATTTGTGAGTGTGAGGACCATAGTATTTTTTATTTAGCAAATGTTTGGAACATCACAGCATGTTAATAAAAACCATAGATTGATTGGTATAAATGTGTTCTAACCTTGTCCAATGTAACCATTTTTTAATGTGCTAGCTTGGGTCAAAACTTGATCAATAATGGGACTGATTTTAAGATACTGTGAGTGATGGTAAATAATCTTCAGGCATATTTCTTTTTATATTTCTCCACATCTAAAAAAATACATTACCTTAAAAAATTATCAGCAAGAATGTTCCCAATATGCTATTCTTTTTTTTTTTTTTTGGAGGCTGGGGTTAAGTGACTTGCCCAGGGTCACCCAGCTAAGTGTTAAGTGTCTGAGACCAGATTTGAACTCAGGTCCTCCTGAATTCAAGGCTAGTGCTTTATCCACTGAGCCACCTAGCTGCCCCCCATATGCTATTCTTGCTTAAAAGTCTACTTGAGAATTATCTTTTTGATAACTCAAAAAGAACTATTGAAACCTATTTCAATAATCTCCATTCCATCAAATTATTTCACCTGACATCCTGTATTCATGTTTCTTTGGTGCTATAATAATATGAATGTTACCCAATTATACAGTTGCACAACTATGCACAGCTGGACCTCAGTGTGGCAGTGCTTTATTTCTAGATTAACAATAATTTGATTTGAGTTAAAGTTTCTGTTAGATCATCTGGAAATAAATTTAAATCAAACTAATGAATGTTACATAACAGATTTTAGAGTCATCAGTCAAGATAATTGGTAAAATGTTGAAAATTTTCCTAGATTCCTTTAGAGCACCATATTTACTATGGACATATAACAAAACCAAGAAAATATATGTATATTTTAAAGGAATGGCAAATTGTGGGTAGTGAATTTGAAGTTTCATGTACAATCACTTTTTATTATGCTATGTAATGGAAATACTTATTTTATTCCATAAGTTAAAAATAAAAATAAGAAAAAAAGAATATGTGAATTAAAAAACAAAACAAAACAAAACTACAAACTCTGGGTGACCTTCTTGGAGAGCTTTAACAAAAAAAAATTACCAGTAAGTTTTATATATCCAGAGAAGTCACAGAAAATTAGTGAGAGGTGAAGGAAAGAGGATGTGTGCCTGTATCTTTTCAATGGATTTGCAAATGATCTCCCAAAGGATCTGTTTGACATTGATAAAGGTATAGGACCTTTGCCTACATAAATGGTAAAATATATGTTTAATTATTAAGAAAGCAATTAAAAATGACGTTTACACAGTTGTATGAAAGAAGGGATAAGCAACTAGAATTTGATTTATTAATATGTATATCTTTATAATATTCATAAATAATCAACAATGGGAATTTTATAGCATATTAAATTGATATTTGCAATGCTTTCCTTATTGAATAAAATATATGGAAGAAATGATTTTGGGGGGTAGTTTTACATTCTTAAAATGATTTCAAATTAACTTGTCAGCAGCCAAATGTGATCACTAAAAGATAACTTTGATTTTAATAGCTATTTGCTAATTTAGTTGTGTGAAGTTAAAAATTAATTGCTAGCATTTATAAAGTAGGTTAAGGGTGGAAATTCATCCTCATAATCACTTTGGAAATTCTTATTATCCCAGTTTTAAAGATGAGGAAACTGAGGCAGACAATGATTAAGTGACTTATTCAGGATCACACAGTTAAAAGTGTTTAAAACTATATTTGAGTACGGAGTTCCTTAACTCAGGCCCTATGCTCTATCTACTGCAGCACTTAGTAGCCTCTACTTAAATCTTTAAATTATGTTGTATATATGGGAGATATTGTGTGTATGTGTGTATGTGTGTGTGTGTGTGTGTGTGTGTGTGTTTGTGTATAAGATATGTATAAATGATTTTGCCTGCCAAATTATAAAATAATCATAAAATTGAAGAAATAAGTTATTGTTAGATGATGATATATTTATTCTCCCCCCAAAAAGTAAAAATAAAGAAGTGAAGCCATTTCAGACCTGCAGCATATTAGATTTCAAACATAAATTCTAGCTCAATTATAGTACAAGTCCATGGATTCATGTCAGTTTTACAATCCAGTTAAACTATCGTTTTTGGCTGGAACTGGGCTCTGAGCTCATTTTTATGCAATCTTAACTTTTAGTATATGTCTTTAAAAAACAACAATAACCACAAAAACTTTTTTATGCATAGAAGAAACCATATAAAGAAATTGTATTCTGTTAAGAAATTTATTGAATTAAAATTCAAGTACTGGCATCTATGAAAGCATAAGCTTTTGTTGTTCAATAATTTCAGGCTCTGTGATCCCATTTGGGGTTTTCCTGGCAAAGATACTGGAGTGATTTACTTCTTCCTTCTCTAGCTCATTTGACAGATAAGGAAACTGAGACAAACAGGGTTAAGTGATGTTTCTAGGATCACACTGTATCTGAAGCCAAATTTGAAATTGGGTTTTCCTGTCTCCAGGCCCAGCTCTCTACCACTGTGCCACCAATTTGCCCCAAAACATAGATAGTGGGGTTAAATTTTCCTTAATGACATGAGTACTTGATAAAATAGAGTTTCTTAGGTTTCTGTCCTGAGTTACTTAATTGTCCCCTGCTGATCATTTATGGGGCTTTTTCATTCCATTTATTTATTACAATTTATTTAATACCTGATATGTGCAAAGCACTTTTTTCTTACATATTCAATATCTGATGGATATAGAAAAAACGGGAGAATTGTCAAAGAATTTTAGGGCTCACAGAGATCTAAAAGGTTATGTACAAGATATCTTACATCTAAGGGACTGAAGTACGCAAAGATTACTATGACTAGTAATAACTACCATGTACATAGAACCAGGAGGCAGCTAAGTAGCTGAGTGGATAGAATTCTAGCCCCAGAGTCAGGAAGCCTAAATTCAAATTTGACTCAGATACTTATTAGCTATGTAACTCTGGGCATGTTCCTTAACCTTCATTTACCTCAGTCTACAGGAGAATGAAGCTGCAAACTACTCCAGTGATATTGGGAAGTAAGTGCTATTATTATCCCCATTTTATAGTTGAGGAAACTGAGGTAAAAGGAGAGTAAATGACTTGACCAATTAAACACAGCTAGCAAGTGTCTGAGTCCAGAATTAAACTCAAGTCTTCCTGTCTTCAGGTCTAGTGCTCAATCACTTTATGATCTAGCTATTTCTATACATGGTATCTCATGGAGAATCTGGCTCTCAATCTTGTGTATTTTCTAATTTGGCATCCTGAATTCCTGGCTTAAATTCCAATCCTTCTCGGGAATTGTAAATCTTCTTGATAATATGTATATATGTGTATGTGTATGAATAGATAATTAAAAACAAGCAAAAACTTAAGAGTACAAATCTTTCAGTGCAGTCATCTGTGTATTTTGTATTTTATATAGTACCACATAGGAAATTACTGCTTTTTAGAGTATCTCTTATTTCTAACCATGTTTTAGTGCTTTGGTATATGGTACCCCAAGGAGATAATAGAACCTTTCATAGTATATATAATATGCCATATGCTGGTGTAGTCATCTTAAATTCACTTTATCCAAAACTGAACTCATTCAACCCTCTTCCTAACTTTCCTATTACTGTCAAGGCTACCACCAGTCTTTCAGGCATCCAGGCTCATAGCCTGGTTGTCATCTAAGTCTTTTCATTCCCTTTCATTATCCCTTTCTATCCATTCAGTTGCCAAATCCTACCTTCTGTGAAGGTCTGTCTTCACAGGATTTCTCATTTATAGTTGTTCTTCTACCTTAGCAGTACCACCATCCATTATCTCCTTTTAGAATAAAGTATCATCATTAACAGCAACAACAACAGCAATCACCACCCTTCAACAGCTTCTTATAAACCCAATGCCTGCATTATTGCAATAGTTTGGTGGTTGGTATCTCTCTTTCAAGTATCTCCCCAAGTTTATTCATCCAACATTATCTCCCCAAGTCTATTCATGTAACACTCAACTATGATCAAATTAATCTTCCTAAAGTATAGACTTGACGTTACTATTCCTTCCCCTATTCACTGGCTTCTTATTACCTCTGGGTTCAAGTAAAAATATAGAATTTTCTGTTGACTTTCAAAACCTTTAGTAACCTGAGATTTTTTTTTTTTTTTTTTTTTTTGCCTTTCCAGTCTTCTTACATCTTACTCCCTATCACATACTTTATGATTCCGGGCTACTTATCCCATTGTTATTCTTAGCACATGATACTTCATCACCTCACTCTGTCCTTTTTCACTGCTCTCCCCCAAGCCTGGAATACTTTTCCTTCTCATCTCTCTGTCTCCTGCCTTCTCCTATTTTATTTGGTCATTCAGTTTTTTTTTTTTTTTCAGTTGTGTCTCATTTGGCCTCATTTGGAGTTTTCTTGACAGAGATACTGGAATGCCTAGCTTATTTTACAGATGAAGAAACTGAGGCAAATAAGGTTAAGTGATTTATCCAGGGTCACATGGTTAGAAAGTATCTGAGGCTAGAAACTTACTCCAGGGCCAGTGCTGTTCATTGTACAATTTAGGTGCCCATATTCCCTTTAAGACTTACAAGCCTTTTCTAAGCACTCTTAATTTTAGTGTCTTCTCTGTGTTATTTCTAATCCATTATGTATCTAGCTTTTTTATACACAGTTGCTTGCATGTTATTTCTTTCATTAGACTTGATATCCCTGAAAGTATGGATTTTTAAAAAAATATTTTTGCCTTTCTTTATATTTCCAGTGCTTAGTACAATGTTTAACACTTAGTAGTTACTAATTTGTTCTGACTTATACAAAGTTGAAGATTATTATTAATCTTTAATATTTAAAAGTATATTTCAAGATGATTAAAACTGCCTGATGGTTAAGTACTTTGTGGAAAATGGATATATAACATATGAAACCTCTTGAATGTATATTTCGTTTGTTTTGTCAAGAATCTAAGTGTTTCAGATGGCATTAGTCTACTGGAATGGAATTCAGAATGTATTTATTTATCAAAGGAAAGTATATATTGTTTAAGAACAGTTAAAATTTTCTAAAAACTACCAAAAAACCTTTTTTTTCCTATGAAGTAGGTGCCAAATGAAAGCTACTTACATTGAGGGTTCTTTAGAAGTATAACTTGTGCTAGTTGTTACTCATTTAATCTTTTTTTAATGGGGATGGGAAAAATAATTTAATATGGCAGTTAGGCATTCCTAAGCATGGTCATAAAATGAATTTCTATGCCTAATAAAAGGACATAAATTTAAGAGATCCATCAACCAATACAGTATAATTATTTGGCAATCTCGTAGGGGAAAAAAGGAGGGAAAAGGTGCCATGTTATTTCATCCCTTTTCATAAATGCTTTTTTAAAATTAAAGGGTGGAAAATTACAGCGTTTATGCTTTCTTTCTGGACAGTATTTTTCCCCTTCCCTTCATCCATCCTGTCTCCCAACATTGGAAGTTTCCATATCCCAGATCTCTGGTGGCATAGTTCCCTTCAATAACAAATTGGCACTTTTGGTCTTTTGGATATATACTTGTGGCACTTACATCAGTAAGAACACAGAATTAAACATCTGTTTATCATTTAGAATGAATATTTTTTTACATGTAGTAGAACTGACTGCAATGGATAAGCAGGTGAAATAAAGTTAAAAAGTAAAATAAAATGAATAATAAGGTAAAATGTCACTTTTCACCTCCTTGGACCTCCATTTCCCCACCTATAAAATAAGAAAGCTGGGTAAGAAGATCTTCAATGGGATCACAGATTCAGAGCTGGAGAGGTCATTTGAAACACTCCAATCCACTGACCCTCACCCATGCCTCCTTTTATAGATGAAGAAATAGAATGTCTTGGAGATTTAATTACTTATCTGAAGTTACAGAGATATTAAGCATCTGAGATAGGTTTTGAAACCATATGTTGTATGTCTTTAGTTTTGAAAAGGACCAATGATATTACAGGATAATATTTTGATTTGTGTGTGAATTGGATTTAAATGAGGCAAAAGTGCAGTCATCAGCTTTGCTGTTTCTTTCAGAGTCATGGAAGTCCAATGGCAAAACAAAAGTCAAGAAGATTGGAGATAGTTCAGGATGTTGGGGATAACTTTGGTATCTTCAGTGACTGATAAAGCTCTAACTGTTCCACAATTACCACTGCAAACATTTTTATGGTCCTTGGAACAAATTGTTCTCATTTGTTCATTTCACCAGAAGTCTTCACATGCTTAGGGTAGATACTCCCTAACTCACTGCTGGGTTTGTAATGCATCAGTTATTTTCAACATGATTTATCCATTTGTGCTGCACACATTATAACTTGAAACCGCATACTATAGCTTCAGAGTGAGTGTTCTTTCCTCTGTATGATTCTCTCTCCAAACCTCAAATCTCTGCCCATTCCAGTCCAGCCTATGCTCAATTATTGTGAAATAGGTCATTTTAAACTTCAGGTTTGATCATGTCACCCCTCCCTGTACCTCCATTCTTCATGCACTCAATGACTCTAGTAGTTCACTATGTCCTTTAGGATTAGACATATAATCTCCATTTGTTTTTGAAAATTCTTTATAACCTAACTCTTTTTTTATGATTCATTCTTATTGAGTTCTAAAACTTCCATCTTTTACAAAAATTCTCCCTTCCCTTTTCCCTTCCTAAAATGGTGAGCAATTTGACATGTTATATATAATCTTCTTCCTTCCTAGTTTTGTTACATCTTATTCTCCTCTGCATGTTCTATGATCCAGTAATATTGGTCTCCTTGCTTTTCCTTATACATGATGCTCCTGATTCGGAGCTTTTCCACTGACTAACCCCCCCATTTTTTTGGCTGGAGTTCTCTGTCTCTTCTTCTCTGTCTCTTGGCTTCCCTTCTTTGAAATCCTATAGACAATCTCATCTTCTACAAGAAATCTCCCCCCTTACACTAGTGACCACTTTCTATTAATTACCTCTAATTAATCATGTATGCATCTTGTTTGTACATAGTTGCTTACATATCTTCTCCATTACATTGGGATTATTTTTTTGCCTTCTTTGCATTTCTGCCACTTAGCATAATTCTGGCACATGGGAGATATTTAATATTTTTTTATCATCATCATTATCATTGCTAGCTACCATTTATGTAGTACCTACTATGTTCCAGGTCCTGTGCTAAACTCTCTAACTCTTTAAATACATCTAATTTGACCCTTACTATAATCCTGGGAGATAGATTTTATTATTCTCATTTTAGAAATGAGGAAATTGAGGCAAACAGAGGTCAAGTTGCTTGCCTACAGTCATATAGCTAGTAAGTGTCAGAAGGTAGATTTGAGCTCAACTGAATATGACTTCCTATATATTGGCCTATTCAATGGTGCTTCTTACTCTGCATTCTGTGTCCCTTGAGAAGAATTGAGTTCCTGATAAACTTAGTGAGACTTATTCATATTTTTAGGCTAATTAGTAATTCAGTAAAACAAGGTTTTATTAAGTAACTGGTATTTTACAGATCTAATTATATTATGAATCTCAGTTTTTTAAAAGCACCTTGTAATTAATGGCCTATCAACTTTATTATTTAAAGAAAAATTACATTATTAAGATCAAAGAACAAAGGGGAAAAATTAAAACCTTCCTCTACAAGATAAATTTTTTAAAAAGATGTCACTGTAAGTCAAGGAAGTTTCTTGATAAAGAAACTATTCTATTAGAAATAGAAACTGCTACTTACTTCCTTGAATAGAATACCAGAAACACCTCCATTCTCTGGTACTTACAAGGTTCTTAGCTCTGTTATAATGATGCACACTGATTTAGACACTAGACTCAGTAGACATAAACATTTGTTTCAGGAAGGTCACAGTTATTTCATATCAAAATTTAGGAAAGAAATGACCTAATTTATTTAAAGTCAAATTCCAATCTTACTAATTTCTGTCATATTAATTGGCAAACAAAATTCTCATCAAAATAGCCCAGTCTGGCCATTTCCCCTTACTTCTTCACAAGAAACTTAAGTCAGGAAAAGAAATTTGATTGGTATCTTGTGTTTTCAAGTTTCCTTTCATGAACAGAGGAGAATTTTTACCAGGCTTCTCTCAGACCATCTGGAAAAATAAATGATCAAAGCCCACTTAAGGCAGCTGTATTCCTTGTTTTATCAGTAGGCTGCTTTCTAGAAGAAAGTGAATCAAATATTTGTATAGGTTTTCCTAATGTGAATTTAGCTCTCATGATAACTATAGAATAGAAATGAATGCTAGAGCCATTTTCAAAATGAAAAAGCCAGAGACTGTGATTAAGCATTGTCCAGTGGAAATTGATATGATAATTAAAACTTGTTCTCTGTTCAAGGTAGACAGTTACCACAGAACAGCATCCAGGTCTATATTCCAAATTATAAAGATGACATTGAAAAGCTTGGAACAAATCCAGTTTGAAAACTTTCCTCCTTTTGTTAAAAGCCTGCCATCCTTCTAAACACTGGATTTGAAACCTCACCCTTACTTTGGTTGAGGGTTGCTCATTTTTCCTTCTTCTGACAAATTGTACTGATTCTACCACCATCATATCTTCTATCCACTTATATCATCACTGTCCTTAACTCATGCTCCCATTCCATCTCTTGCCTATACTGTTGAAATAGGCTCCCAATTGGTTTCCTTGATTAATTTCTCTTTCATTTTCAAACCATTCTCTATAAGATAACCAAAGTTATTTTCCTAAAGCATAGACAAATGGCTGTCACCTCCCTGTCAACAAGCTCCAAAGACTATCTATAACCTAGAGAAAAAAAATGCAAATTCCTTCATTTGACATTTAAAAATCTTTGTAACCTGGCTCCAAATGGCCTTATTATATACAACATATCCCCAAAGTTTTAGTGTAACTTTCTGTTATTATAAAGCTTAAATCTGTTCTAATATGTTGCTCCTCATAATTCATTGTATGGTCCACTCAAATTGATTTGCTTTTTATTACAGGTTATCCCCCATATCTGTAAGGTATTCTTTTCCTCCTTTATTTCTTAACATCCCTAACCTTCTTCAGAACCCTGAAAAATGGCCATTTCTTACCAGATCTTGCCTGAAGCCTACAGATATTAATGCCTCTGAGTTAAAATCGCCTTGTTTTAATTTTTTATGCAATCTATAAACACTCATCTGCACTAGTTTATTTCACTTATGAAAAATATAATTTGCCTGAAGGTAGAAATTTTTATTGTTATCTTTGTGTTCCTGACACTAGTACTCTGCCTGACATACACTGGTCAATAAATACTTTCTGACTGACTGATTTATTCAGATATGCTAATACCACTTTTTTTAAAAACGATGTTCCATTAGTTTACAAATTTAATATTATTTAAATTTCAGCTTAAATGCCTCCTATAATGAGGCCCATTTTGCCTGATATCAACAAATACCAATACATCCCTGCCTGAAATTGCCTTGTATTTTATTCTATATGCATTTTCTGACATATATGTGTATATATATATACATACATATGTATGTATATTATATTTTTGAGGATAGGGAATGTTTCATTTATATTGTTGTATCCCTTACACTTAACAAAGTACCTGGCATATAGTTGATATTAAACAAATTCTTCTTGATTGATTGAGGGACCATCTTTATTGGTCAAGGATAGATTGAAAAAACTCAAGATGCATAACTTAAATAAAAGATTGAAGAGCATATCAATCACAATTTTAAGGGATTCTTTTATAGAACTTAACAAAGTAATAACAAAATTCATTTTTAACAAGATATTTAGAATCTGAACAGGAAACATTGAAAACAAAGTAGATATAAAAGGTCATCACTTCTAGACCTCAAATGATAGCATAGAGCAATAATCAAAATTATGTGGTACTAATTAAAAATTATAAAACTTTTTCACCAGAACATACTAATAATGAAGTATTACAAGCAAGTTACTTACTTAAAAACAAACAAACAACAAAACCAATTAGATAAATTGGAGGATATAAACTGTGGAAGAATTTCTTAAGTGACAAGAATTAGAGGGGAAATGAGAAAGTGCTTTGGTAGAAATTAGGTGTAGGCTAATATTTTACATTATATTACAATAACTAAAGCTGGATCTGTGAATAGAATAGAATTTTAAAAACTGAAACAAGAACCAGGTCAAATATATTTTATATATATGGTGAGGGGTAAAAGTTTTAAGCAAATCAGAGATGGAGGCAATCATTGAAAGCAAAAGATATGATTTCAATGACTGGAATTTGAATTATTTAAAAGAAGGAAGGTAATCTAAAAATAATCTTTATCTTTGAGGAGCACACATCCTAATAGAGGAGACAACATGTAAATAGCTAAGTATCTATATGATATCATCTATCTATCTATCTATCTATCTATCTATCTATCTATCTATTCTATCTGTCTGCTTTCTGTGCACATATGTATGCAGGTATATGTACATAGTAGCTCCCTTATATTACATATATGTGTGTATATGTTCATATATATATTTAAAAGACGGAAGGTAATCTAAAAGGAGGAGGTCTTAGCAGTTGATGGACCTGGGAAAGGCCTCCTGAAAAAGGTAGGTGTAAAAATCATCCTTGAAAGGAGCCAATGAAACCAAAAGGTGAAATTGAGAGAATAGAACATTGCAAATATGAAAGACAGTCTGGATATGCAGTTGGGAGACTTTGGGAGACAGAGGGAGTGTCCTGTACCAGAAAGAGCAAGTAAGGCGAGGTAGCTACTTCTGGAGAAGTAGAAGGGAATCCCGCTATTAAGAGTTTTAAATTCCCCAAATCCCTAATGAATAGATAAGGCATTTATTAGTCATTTGTTTTATTCTAGGCACTGGGATAATCGTTAGATATACAAATCAAAACAAATGTGAAGTTTTTATTCTTTCCCAGCAAAGGTGATAAAAGGGGTGGAGAAGGGTAAAAGCATTTATTAAATGTCTACTGGGTTCAAGAAACCATGCTTCACAAAAGCACAAAAGTGCTTCACAAATGTAATCTAATTTGATCCTTGCAATAACTCTGTGAAATAGGTGTTATATTATTATCTTCATTTTAGGATTGAGGAAACTGAGGCTGACAGAACCTAAGTGACCTCCCCAGCGTCACATAGCTAGTAAGTGTCTGAAGCCACATTTGAACTCAGGTTTTCTTGATTCCATTGTCCTATCCACTGTGCCTCCCAGCTACCTCAAAAGATAAGAATAGTCAGTGTTGGAGTTGCTATGGAAACACAGGCACTTTTATACCATTGGAAGAGCTGTTAATTGGGCCAGCCATCCTGGAAAGCAACTTGGAATTAGGCTAAGGAAGTGACTAAAATGTCCACAGCTTTGATCCAGAGATTTATCCCCAGAGGAGGTCAGTGGTAAAAAGGAATGTTCTATATACAACAAAATGCTTATAATAGCATCTTTTTGTAGTACCCCAAACCAAAAACAAAGTAAATATTCATCATTTGTGAAATGATTAAACAAATTGTAGGACATTAATAAAAATAGACTATGACTTGCAATAAGAAATAATAAATATGATGAATTCAATAAATTATGGAAAGATATACAAACAAATGCAAAATGAAAGAAATAGAACCAGGAAACTATTTATAGTGATCACAGAATGTAAGTGGAAAAAAAATAACAATAAAATACAAATTAAGTGTAATGGAGTAGAACTGAAGGGATTGCTTTCTTATATTACTATTATAATATTATATTAATAATTATAATATGTATTATTATTTTATGTCACCTTATTTTATTGTCTTAATATTCTAACACCAACACCATTTTCTGTCATATAGTAGATGCTCAATAAGTGCTTGTTGAGTTTTTGAATTGATTTGAATGAACAAGCTTTGCCCCCCCCCCAAAAAAAAAAAAAGAATGCATCTAACTTCCTTTTTTGCAGTGGTGGATGACAGGATATGGAACACTGGCTATAACTTCAGATTTGGCAGATGTGTTAGTGTTTTTTTGTTTCATATCTTTGTAGATATGTGATTATACTGTTTTTTCCCCCTTCCCCCCTTTTTAAAATTTTTTTTAAGAGATGGATCTTTGGGAGGGGTAAGTTGGGGAGGGATCTAAAAATGATGAAAAAATAGATATTCTCTCTTTTGAAAAGGAAAATAAAACTGATTTAATTAGGGAAAAACTGAAACATTTTTCAAGCAATAGCTTCTGCAATTGCTTTCCCCTCTCTTCTTTTTCTCCTTTTTCCTTCTCAATCATCTCCTCTCTCCTATTCAACAGTGCTTTCACACACACATTCCAAACCCAATCAGTATTTTAACTGTCAATACCGAAAACCTTGAGTTAAAGTTCTATGTTATGCTCCCCTTCTGCTCCAAAACTAACACCTTCTCCTCTATCCCTGAAAGGGCAAACACCAGAAACTCTAAATGCTCTACTCTTCCTTTCTGGACATAATTGTGCCTTTTTGGTCTATCCTCTGCTCCATCACCAGCTCCTCAACTGAATTTGCAGGACCCACAGAGATTTCTGTTATCATCTCTGCTCACAGCCTCTATTCCTTTTTGAAAAAAATCTTTTTTTCTTTTTTCTTTCTCTTCCCCTTATATGGTCAGTTTTTTCTTCCCTTCTGTGCCTTATCTGCTTTTAAATTCCAGCTTGCATTACCCTTTTTTTTTTTTTTTTTTTTTTTAAACTTTCTGGTTGTAGTCACCACTAAGGGGCATTGTGCTCCCTCCATTTTGTTTGCCAGATCTTTTTCTTTTTTTCAGAATGTGTTCATTTTCCAGAATACATCAGAATCTCCTCCAGTTTTCAATTGGCAGGAGCCCAAGTAGTTAGACTTCTGCAAGCCAGCTTTTTCCTTCTTCTGGTGTGGGGTGTACTGCCTCCTTTTCAGTGTTTGATGGTTACCATCCGAGAACAGGCAGCTTAGTGAATGAAGTAGGAGGGAGCAGGAACGGGGCTCAGATAAAAAAAAAAAAAAAAAAAACAACAACAACAACAAAAAACCAAAAAAACAAAACCAAAAACAAAAAAAACAGGACAGCAGCAGCAAGCCCCTGGGAGTCCAATACAAAGAACAGGGTTACATTTTCAGTTAAGGTGAAGGAGCAAAATCAATGGGAAGAGAATATGAGGGAAAGCCGTCTGGCTCTGTTTCAGTCATCACTGCCTCTGCTAAATTCAAACTACCTAAGTGAGGAGAAAAAAAACTGCCAAAACATTCCCCAACTTTCTCCCTCCTCTGATGGATCTCCCTGGGGGGTTTGGTGTTCAGCCAAGTTCAGATATTTCCAGATGGACAGTAGAGACTTAAAAATGAATTGTATATAGCAATGATGGGAGGAATGGTGGTGGGGAATGAATGAGATGAGGTGAGATCTTTCAAGACAGTTGTGAAAATCCAGTAAGGCTTCATCTACTTCAGAGTTTGAGTAGGCCTGAAGGACTTTGAGTATTGATTCAAGGGCATAATCTGGTCCCCTTCCTGTAATCCTCCCATGACACAATCTCCTCCCTATTTCATCCAAATATGGGCAACTATGGACTTATTGGTCAAGTTCAATTTCGTGGGTAGATCTCTCATTTAGAATGTAAGACTCTCAGCCAATGAGGATGAGGGTCAGTGGTGGGAGGGGGTGTTTGCATTAGGGATTAAAGGGGCTGTCCTGCCCACAGGAGGCGCTTCCTCTCTTCCATTGTCTGCTAGAAGGGTGGGACGCCATTCTCTGGGGAATGTAAAATAAACTTTGCTTTATTCTAGAGGTCTCTCCAGCTTTTTTTTATTCAATGGTGATCCCCTCACCATTTCCATACCACACAGGAATATGATCTTGGGCATAAAGGCATAAAATCTTAGAAATTTTTACTGTCAAACAACATGGAGAGGTCGATAGTGTTCATACAATGTATTGGAAAGAGCCTTCATTGCTCTTCCCTGTACTCAATGATACTGTTCAAATTCCAATTCTGAAACATGGTAACTATATGCTCCTTGGTTTTCTCTTCTATGTATGAGAAAATAGTTGCAAATCAATTATTAGTTTCCTCATCAAAATAATTTTCTACTTATTTTTCTACATTTTTGTCTAATTTTCTCTGTGCTTGACCCTTCATGCCAAGAGGGAGCCTATGAGATAAGGGTATGTAGGGAGTTACAAGGAGTCTAAGTGGAGCCTGGAGAAGTTTTCCAATGCAATCTCCTGAAAAGAAATCCAGAACTAAGGTGAGAGATAGCAGAAAACGCATGGATGAACTGATTTACTTTAGATGCTATGTATTAAACTGTGAAAATTGTTCAACTTCAGAAGAGATGGTTTGAGCTGACTTCATTATTAAAATTGAAATAAAAATTTATAGGCTGAAAAACATCACTTATGTTCCAGTCCTCCAAAATTATGTAACATTTACAGTCCTCAAACAAACCCAGAATTAAATGACTTATTTTAGTGGTGTTAAAACAGCCAGTTGTCCCTGTCCCCCTTGTTGGCTCTCATGGTACAAACATCATGTGACTGTTATTTTTTATGACATTTCAGGTCACGTGACTCACAACATGTTAAGTACCTTGCCCAAGGTCATATAGTAGGTACAACACACATAATTTGAACTCAGGTCCCTTGAGTTCAGATCCAATTCCTTTTCCATGGCATCAGACTTTTTCTTAAATCTCCACCTTTCTTCTTGCTGCCAAACATTTCGTTTTCCATGAATGGAGTGGGTTGCCCTTCACTGTCTGTCTGAGAGAGCAATACTTTTAACCTTGGCATTGTTCCTAAACTCGGCATGCAAAAACACTAGTCAGTATGGTAGTGTAACATTTCTGCTTCTCAACAAGGAAAATATGAATGGCTCAGATAATTTTGGAATATCAGCAGAACAGGCATAAAAAATATAGATTAAAAAAACTCAAAAGTTAAAATTTGGTGGGGAAGTAGAATAAAGTAAATTAGCAGGGAATTGAAATTCATACAGAATAAGAGTGTGAAAATAAATATATGGCAATGTTTTAATAATTGGAATAACCTTAAAAATAAAAGGGTTTAGCCTCATCTTTTACTTGTTTTACATTTTGAGACTCATTTAAGCACTATTACATTTAGAACTAAGCCTCTGAATGTCAGTTCTATTTGCAATTTCTCTTAAAAATGAATAAACAGCCTCATTTTAAAAGAATTTGAGTTCATTGTTAGAATAAAGACAAATGAAATAAATATAGTTTTTGCAAACTTTATTGCCACTAATAAGGGAAGGAGGAAAATACCTGCTATCTGGGATAGCCTTTGTGTGAATCCTCCAAGTCCATAGTGGGCAGCAGCATTAGAAGAGGTGGGAGTGTATAATTAATTTTCTAGTTGAAAATATAGAGACCTTCAAGGCTTAACATTATATATCCCTTGAGATAAAGAGTAAATAAAATATCAATGGGAAGAGACTGCCTTTCCACTTAAGGGAGCAGTAAAATAAAGTTATTTTCTAAATTACCTAATAAGGAGAGAGGAATGAGGCACAGGGATAAAGAAGAGAGAAGTAGGAGATTTAACTCTAACCATTCCAGCAAGAGGTTGAAATGGAGGTCTGGGATGTAATAGTCAAACTGGTTTTCACTGACTGACAAATATCAAACTAATCACTTAACTTTTTGTGATTAATTTACATATATATATATATATATATATATATATATATATATATATATATATATATATATATATATATATATATAGTGAAGGCTGTATAGTCTAGTAGCATTTGGTGTCAGAAAGACCTGTTTTTAAGTCTCATCTCCCAATATGTATTCACTGTGTGACCATACATAAGTAATTTAATAATTTCTAGACAACTCGAGATTAAAAGTTGCAGAATAGTTGTTGATTGTCATTAGAAAAGTGGGTTTCCCTACCAGGAATTCTTAAGAATCATTTCCAGTCAATCATATAGTATATTGGATGCTAAATATTAAGAATTTAACTTTAAAATAATTTTTAAAAATTTCAAGAAGAGTTGAACTGTACTCAAGAAAGGATAGTTATAAATATTTTGCCATATTTTACATTTTACATTTTAGCTTCTTTCAACTTTCATCTCTAAATTTGGTCAATTTTGTTTAAACCTTTCTGAAAGCTTTCCCCCCTATTGCTATTAGCTACTTTGTGAGGTGACATTGATCTTAATCCTCTACCATCCCTCTATGTAATGTTTTACAGATGAGCTTTTGTTTTTACCTACTATTGTCCTTGGTTACCATGTCTTTCTTCTTAGCAAGAACAGTAAATATTTTCTCCTTGAGGTTATTTCTGAGTTCTTTGTGATTATTCATTTTGGCAACTGCTTTACCTTGGTTAGATTCTGCAAAAAAAATTACAACAGAATAAACTATTTGAATTGTATCTAATCTTCATTTATACACACACGTTTATACACAATCTTATTTAACTAGGTCATGCTGGATCTGTTGTAATAATATATAATATTTTTTCAATGTTTATCCTTCAAAATTGTTTATTTTGACTTTTACTGTAACTAATTAATGATGTGATCAAATAGACAGCTTTGCTTCAATGATGTCCATTTGTTTCTTATATTTTAAGAGATAGTCAGTTTCATATTTTTAATAATGTTGTTTGAGATTTATCATATACAGACAGCATTTTCTCTTTTTTATGAGGAAAATATACATAAAATACAAATAAGACTTTATAAGTTTCTAATAAGCCTTTGTCTTCTTTCATTTCTTAATGTTCAGCTATATTTTGAAAGGATTTTTTGGTCATCTTTCTCCTTTCCTCCTGCTCTCCCCCATCTTACTTCATCAAAACCCAAAGTAATTTTAAATAAAGTCATCAAATACCAAGTTTCAGAGTTCGACTCATGTTCTTCTAAGCTTTTCTATTCTACAAACCTTTTGCTTATACTTATACTATTATGCTTATATATACATTTCTCTCCCAATGGAAAGTAAATGCTTTGAGGAAAGGGACTATTTCATTATTTCTAGCCACAGGGATTTGACTTGCTAGATATTTCTAAGATCATAGAATTTTAGAGCTGGAAGGGACCTAAGAAATCATTTATTTTAACCTTCTCATTTTATAGATAAGGAAACAGAACCAGGAAGAGACTTGCTTTTATGGTCACAAGAATAGGAAGTGTGAGAGACAGGATTTGGTCTTTTTGAATCCAACTCTAGCACTCTCTATTCAGTATGCCAGAAATGACAAACATGCAGACCATTATAGGCTAAACTTCTATGTAGTAGGCTGGAGTAGATATAAATAGGAAATAGTTAACAAAATAAATAAAATAAGAGAATAAGATAATATAAACATGTCATAAGTCAATATGTTGCCCAGAGGGATCTTTTATGTTTGTTTTAGAATCTCCACCTCATTTTTGTTTGAGGTTCATACCACCGCATCACACTATGTTTGGTAGGTGTTCAGTTTCTAGCATGATGATGAATTTTGTTCAGACATTCGGTAGTGCTCATTTCCCCATTTAAAAAGCCATGCAAATATACAATTAAGTTACCAGAAATGCATTTTTGTCATTTGCCCTTGTGGTCTACTGTATTACTGATCTTTGTGAGAAGGATGGGATGGAAAACATTGACACATTTTAATTAAATGAATTATGAAGGGTATTTGCTTTATTGCGCTCCAAGTCATTGTACTATTGGGAAAACCATAGAAGAAATGCTAAAAGAAAATCAAGGTGAGAAAATTTCTTAATTGGAATCAATTGAACTTAGGAATACAATAAAAAAGCAAACACCTGGATGCAGAAAAATGGAATTCTATAATAAAAATGAATGATAAATTGATTAACTATGACTTTTTGCTAGGCTTGCAAATGGACAGTAATTAAGTGATTCAATATCAACTAACATTTACAACTAACAAGGGCATCTCAACTCTATTAGACACAGCAATCATTTGTAATTCTTTTGGTAATACTTTTGTGCATATTAAAAAATGTTACTCTAAGGACAATAAGATTCATAAAGAAGAGCACTAAAACTGGGAATGTTACTATATTTCAATTTTGATATTGTATGGTATGGAACAAGCATTGAATTGGCAATAGAATGAATAGAAAGAAATATTGTTTACTATGTGTCAAGTCCTGTTTTAAATGCTGGAGATAAAATTTAAAAAATGGTTCAATCTGACATTTCTAAGACTTCTCATTCAAATTGAAAGATACTACATACAAAAAAAAATGAGAATTGTTCATGTACATTTTATAGTAGATGGTAAGACCAGATCTACGACCATTTTCTACTCAGTTGTAAGTGCATAGTGAGGCACTTGGAATTGAGTTGGGGAAGGTAAAGTTCTTAGTCTTTCCTCACTGGTGGCAGATGATATTCATCTGTTTTCAGGCTGCCTTACAGTGTGCCAAGGCACTGTGCTATGTGTTTTAAAATTATTGTCTCATTTGACCCTCAAAAAACCCTGGGAGTAAGTGCTATTACTATCTTCATTTTATATATGATAACAGAGCTAAGAATCTTGGTTAGGATAATCCAATACCTGGTTTTCCCAACTCCAAGCCTGGTGCTCTCCTCGTTGTACCACCAAGTGGACAAAAAACCCAATTTTCATATATAAAAGTGCTGAACTATACCCACTAACCTACAAGGCAATTTTAATTTATGGCTTCAGCAGAAAAATTACACTTGCTTTTCAATGACTATTCTTTTCAATATACATCCATTGCCAGGAAGTCAGGATAAGGAGCTGTATTATGCTGCTCCATTTGAATAAGGCATTCATTTGTACAAGTATTAGTCATAGGGTTTTATTATGTAATATAAGTGTCTTTGTTAAATATAAATAGTACATAAATAGTAAATAGCAGACATCAAAAACTTTAAATCTATCACACTTTAAAGCAAATTCTTGAAACAGATTCTGATACATAAAGGTGTCTTATGGACAGAAAGGGAAGGGAGGAGAGGGAGACAGAAAGAGCCAGACAGAGTACTTGACTTTTTAACTGTTCAGTTCTTCCCTTTCTTCCTTTAGAATCTACAGTTTTCTCTTCCCTGAACTCTCAGATGACTCTCAATGAACTAATAGCTTCTCTTTCAGCTCCCAGCTCTAGGTACAAATTTCCTTCTTCCAGTTTCCTAGCTTTAGAGCTGCATAAAGTCTCAGAGATCATTTGGTCCACCCACTTATTAAACATAGGAGGAAACTGAGGCCCTGAGAAGTTAAGTAACCTGCCTAGGAAACAATTTGCCTGATTGCTCATAAGGAAGATACAGTGTAGAGACGTTTCCCTTCTAATTATGGTGGGCAAAAGTGTCCCAACTAACATATTTCTAAATAATATCATTATATATGAAAATCAAGTCATAATTAGCATTCATCCATTTACAGCATTGTTCCTCTGGAATCTTAGTACCCCCTGTAATGCTGATTTTCCTAATATCCTATTTAAAACTTTTTTGCATAGCTTTTCTTTTCATACCATCTTTCTGAATATATCTTTCTTTCTCCCTGATTCAGTAAGCTATCCCTTGTAACAAAAGATAAGAAGGAAAATGGGAAAAATATCAGTAAAACTTTTGTTATATTGTTCAATCATTTCAGTTGCATCTAACTATTTATAACACCATTTGGGGAGTGGTTTGTCATTTTTCTAGTGCATTTTACATATGAGGAAACTGGGACAAATGGAGTTAAGTGACTTGTCCAGTGCCACACAGCTAGTAAGACTCTGTGTTTGAGTTTGAACTTGGGTTTTCCTCACTCCAGCCCTGGTATTCCATTCACTACACCACTTAGAAGCCCTCAGTGAAAACTAAGCAACACATTAACATGTCTGATTGTATATACAATGTTTATATATGTATATCAATATATGTGTGTGTGTATGTATTTATATATACACAAATATAAACACACATATACATACATGTATATTTCTGTATATATGCAAATATATGTAATTTTTAAAAATATAAATAACAAGTCAAATCATATCTTATGAACATATTATAGTTTACATTTTTATAGCTTTTTCAGATTTGAAAAGCAATTTATAGAAAATAAAGTTGTGATCCACAAAAGAATTGTGTAAGACCCAAGATAGTCAGATAATATAATGAATAGACTGCTAAACTTGGAATTAGGAAGACCTGTCTTCAAATCTTGCCTCAGACACTAACTCTGTAACACTGGGAAAAACATTTAGCCCCTCTATTCCTTATTTATGAAAATCAGACAAACTTGATAGCCTCTAATGCCCATGTAGCTCTAAATCTATTATCCTATAATTTATGATTTGTTTGGAGACATACAACTAGTAAGTTTCTAAAGCAAAGATTTGAACTCAGGATTCATGATTTTGAGTCTAGACTTCCTTCTTATGTCATACTATCTCTAAAAATTTAAATAAAACTTATAGTCTCCCTAACTTAATTTTCTTTACTTAGAAAATGTCACCCACACTTCTCCTATTGATTGTGGTCTAGAGAATTTCCCCAAAATCAGAGTGTCTTGTCCCTGCTCACATGACTAAGAGATGTGTCAAACCAAAATTTGAATTCAGATTTTTCTGGCTTCAGTTCCAGCATGCTATGTAGCCCCCATCAGATAATTTCAGGAATTTTACAATTAACATTTGTTCTACATCATTTATACACACTCCTAAAGAATGGAGGCAATATACTCGAGATGTTTTCTATTTCTGCTGTTTACACAATTTTATGTTTTTCCCACTGTGATTTTTATTTTAGTGCTCTACTCATAAAAAGTCACCACCGCTCTATTGAGAAGAATTATTAATAGGGATCATAAATTAGAAAGTACCTTAATGAGACTATGTTCATTATTCTAACATTAATGTTCTGTTAGGGAGGGTGAATATTTGAAAATGTTTTCACTCTTCATAGTCCACAAGAAAATTAAGGAAACAAATCCAAAATATTCTAATTGATAATTTGGGGAATATAAGGAATGGCATTATATAAACACATTAAAATGATTATTTGCTCTTGGCTATTGATATGACTCAACTTTTGATTGCCAATATTCGTGATTGATCCCAATGGAAAGGATAATTCAAAATAGAGCATAATGCCTATTTAGATTCTCTCCTGGAAAATTATAATATGGTTTTATTTTTAGGAGCAGGTTTAATTCCCTAAATATATTGAGTTTTGCTTATAATAAAACTGAGCTTCTGTCTCTTGAATGTGCACAAGTTGATGTTAAAAAGAGAGAGTCAAGAAGAATGCTTAATGGCAGGAAAATTAAAAAGGGAATTTAAAAATTCAAAAAAGTATTATCAAGAGTTTCTTTGCTTGTATTTAGGAAGTATAATAACAGGGTTTTGGTTCTGGGATTTCAGTACTTTATAACATTCTCAATTTTATTAGTGTATATACATACACATGTATAGGTATATATACATATACCTATATATGCTAAGGAGTTTCTTTGTAGTCAGCCTCTGTTTGAAGAGAGTGTATCTGAGAAAATCTTATGAGGTATATATATTACCTCACTTGAAACTCACAATAACCTTATGAGGAGGGTGTTACGACTATCTCCACGTTAGAGTAACTTGCCTTGTAACACAGAGTGAATGTCTGAGGTAGGATTTGAATTCAAGTCCTCCTGATGCCACATAATAAACCTAGCTGTTTAGAAGAGAATAGTATCCCCAGAGGGATTGTAATGCTGGAGCAAGATAGAAATTAGAGAGTTTTAAATATTTTATTTGAAAGGGACCAAATGGATCTATGGTTTGGTCCCAGGGCAGAATGAAACTATTGTCTCCAAGAATCTAGCCCACAATGTGAGTTCTCAATGACATATATATATATATATATATATATATATATATATATATATATATATATATATTCACACACACACACACATACATACATACATACATACACGTGGCTCAGATACAGAGGAAGATCAAGGCAGGAACAGAGTCAGAGTGCTGAGAGTGGGAATGGGGACAATCAATCTGGTTCTGACAGAGTCAGGGGAAACATGGGAGACATCTGATAAATTGGGATTACTGAATGAGGAAAGGCACTGGACATTCTGAGGATGTTTAAGATAGAAGGTTTTTCTCCTTATCGGATCATTATGATTAGGAGGGAGGGGTGGTTTTGCCTTTTCGACCAGAATAATTAGGAACTGAGGCAGGACAATTCATGGAAATTGAGGCAGAACAATTTAGGGAACTGAGTCAGGACAATAAAAGAGAACTGTGACACAACAGGGTCTCTAGAATCTGAGATGATCTGGGAAGCCACAGAAATGGTGAGTATAGTCATATGGGAATTTATTGACATTCCTTTCTAAAAATGGTGGTGTTGATTTTATTACTCCTCTCAGAGCAAGAAGTAGAAAGTTTGGGAAAAGTGGGCTATAACAAGTACTGGAGGCATGATGGGAATATGTCTGGGGAATGTATCTTCTTTCTTTTTCTGATGAGGGGAAGTTATTACTGGCATTTCTATTAGCAGGAAAGGCTAAGTACTGCTGAATACAATGCAAAGCAAAGATTTATTTTGCTTGTATTCTTAAACCTGCCCAGCCAGAGATAGGTCTAAACAGCCAGATCAACCCAGATACATGGTTATTTTCTAGTTTCTTTCCATTGGGTCTTCTTCTAAATGGAGCAAAGGTAAGTGCATATGCAAGAGAAGTGTGGACATTTTGTCCTTGGAGTTTTCTGTGACAACAGCATGTTGATCTCATTACACTTAGTTGATCTCATAGTGGGGCTGACCCCAATGCCCTTATATCCTACTTTCTTCATGATCTGACCCCAGGAATATGTATTTTTAATACTTTCAGTTTTTTTTTTTTAAGAAAAAAAGAAAATATAAAATAAAGCAAAAAGATAAATAAGTTGTCAGTGACCTGGCCCCTGTTCAGGTCCTCTTGTTTTCTTATGTATTTTCTTTTCTGAATTCAGTGCCAATTTCTGCTAAAATGTCCCTCTAGAGTTATGCTATTGTCATTATAATGAAGGAGGTCTCATAAATAATGGAGCAGAGCCTCATAAAAAATCAAAGGCTGAAAGTGGCCTCCAGGTAACATAATCCAACTCTCACTATACCAAAGGAACAATTCCAACTAAGTTAAATCATTCCCTTTAATCCCTGATAAATCTATTACTTATAACAAGGACATTTTCCATAAATTTGAACTCTAAGATATCGTTAGAGGTCAAAAAAGCCATGGGAGCCATGGACAAAGGATTAGATTTGGAATCATTGGATCAGGTATTCAGATCCTGGCTCTGTCATTGAAACCCTTTTATCTTGGCTAAGTCATTCAGTAGTTCATAGTCTCTTCAACTATAAAACAAAAGAGTTTGTTTACATGACCTCTGAAGCACTTTTTCAGCTCTAAATCTGTGACCAAATAGAAGCTGACTACAAAGAATTGTAGTGATATGAGGGAAGACTCTTGAGGAGACACTGTAGCATGTGTAGATATTCTGAGATTGGTACTTGTTAGTTGACTGAAAAATGACTGGAATTTTCTTCCTTCCCTTCTTCCTTTCTTTTGTACAATTCCTATCTCTATTTCAACAAGTATCATGCTGCACAAGAAAAATAAGATCAACAAGGGAAAAAAAATGAGAAAGAAAACAAAATGCAAGCAAACAATAACAAAAAGAGTGAAAATACTATGCTGTGGTCCACATTGAGTTTCCACTCTTTCAGTCCTCTTTTGGTGTGGATGGCTTTCTTCATCACAAAACCATTGGGACTGGTCTGAATCACCTCATTGTTGACGAGAGCCTTATATATCCAACAGAATTGATCATCCCATAATCTTGCTGTTGCTGTGTATAATGATCTCCTACCTCTGCTCATTTCAATTAACACAGAAACACAACTTTTCAACCTAGATTCATGATCAGTTCTTTCTTTTTTCTTACCTTACTTTTCCCAATTAGTCCTCAAATCTCTACAATATCTTGTGTATTCATCTCTTTATCTCCACTCACAGATACTTCACACTTAGCCAGACATTCAGGAACCTTTACCTGGACTATTACAACAGACTCCTAATTTGTCTCTATGACTGCAATCTCTTTAATCTCTAATTTATTATCCACACAGGTGCCAAAGTAATACTCCTAAAGCATAGATCTGACCAATTCTGTCCCTTAACCAAGAATTTCTGGGACACAAAACACAATGTATGATTGTTTTATTGTACTGACTAGAACTGAAACTATGTCTCTGAGGTATGCCTGTATTTATTTTGTTTATATTTATTCTGCATATAGTTATATATGTAGAGTAAAATGATATGTGTAGAGTACATTGTAAATCTTAAAGTCCTATATAAATAGCTTCTAGCTATTCCCTTTACCTTGAAAATGCTTTGTATAATGATTGTTTCATTCTTTGCACTTAATAAGAAAGGCTCTGGGTGGAATATTATCTGCCACTTAAAGTGACATTTGAAGGGAGGCAAGCATACTAAGAGACCAAAGTGAGAATGAAGTACATTTCAGATATGTGAGTGAGTCAACCTTTACAAAAAACTAGGAAGTGGGAGATAGAATTCTGAGTTCTCTGTGGAATAGCAACGAGGACAGTTTGGATGGCAATGTAGAGTGCATGACATTGATTAATGCTGAATAGATCTGGAAGGGAAGATTGGAGAGAAACTGTGGAGATTTTTAACTAAGCTGAATAGTTTTTTTTTTTTTTTCTTGAGGTGATCTTTCAATTTTTTCTTGCTTACAATTCATAGACCTTTATTTTTTTTTTTTCTGATTTCTTTCTCCACACTTAAACAGATATTAATTCAACCTTTCCTATAACTGACATAAAAGTGATAATGTAGGCAATTATTTTGGTATCTTCTGCATAATGGTCTTAGTTTAGGACTCTAAATTTCATTTATTTGTTGTGAGTACTTACTTGACCTTGCTGATGTTTCCATTTTGGGGTTCTAGATCCTAAGATTTATTTTTGTTGTTATTGTGATGTGATCTGCCCTTACCTTGTATTTTTTTTCTCACTCTAATGGTATTCTATCTTCTAGGATACTGACTGAAACAGCTTCTGTTTCCTGTCAGCCCCATAGAAAGAAACAGATAAGGGAATAGCTAGCAAATGGAGAGAAAAGGGAATGGCCATCATATTGAAGGAAACTAGGATTCCCTAGACATAAATGCTTCTTGAAAATAAATTTTTTTGGTATTAGTTTTCTTTTTCTTCAATCAACAAATCAAACACTTATAAAGCATTTACCAGACAGAAATTATGCTAAGTGCTTGGAAATCAAAATAGTAAAACATTACCTATCTTCAAAGAGCTTACATTATAATGGAGCAGGCACAGAATGCCTCTATAATATATGTGTGTGTGTGTGTGTGTGTGTGTGTGTGTGTGTGTGTGTATGTATACTATAATGCTGGAGAAACTGAGGCAAGATAGAGATTAGAGAGTATTTAATATTTTATTTGAAAGGGAGAGATTTACTGGGACTAAATGGATCCATGCTTTGGTCCCAGGGCGATATGAGACTATTGTCTCCAAGAATCCAGCAGCCCATGTGAGTTCTCAAAGATATATATATATATACACACACACACACACACACACACATGGTTCAGATACAGGGGGTAGAAAGAAGAAGGGGCTGAGTCAGGGTGCTGAGAGTGGGAACAGGGCTATGTCTCTGGTTCTGACAGGGTGGGGGAAGACATGGCGAACATCTGATAAATTAGAATTACAGAATGGGAAGAGGCACCTAACATTCTGGGATTGAGAGAGGCAGTCTGAAAAGTAGGGAAGGGCTGGGGTCATGATGTCTAAGAAAAAAGGTCTTTTATCCTTATCAAATATTCTGATGATTTGGAAGGTGGGTTGCAGGATTGACCAGAACAATTAGGAACTGAGACAGAACAATTCAGGGAAACTGAGGCAGAACAATTTAGGGTTACTGAGTCAGGATAATTAGGGAAACTGAATCAGGATAATGAAAGAGAACTGTGGCACAACAATTCAACAGATATAAAGTAAGGCCTCTCATAGGAGATAGCACTTAACCTGAGCATTGAAGGATAGCTTAAGAGATGCAGGAACCAGCCCAAATAGGCCCTGGAGTACCTGATTTTTAGTATGAGCATTTTATCTCTCAAAATTGGCAAATGCTACAAATTAGGACTCGATTTTTTTTTTTTGTTGTTGTTGATAGTCTTTTCTTGAGAAAGCAATGTGGAAAATATTAACAGTGCATGTTAGATTTAAAAGGACATGGACTGTCTTCTGCCTCCTTTTGTAGCTCCAGAATTTTAAATAATGTCTGAAGCTAATAAATGTTTATTGGCTATAACTAAGTATATCTTGGATTTTCATTAAACATTTACCAGTGCACCACTGGTTAGAGATGATGAGAGAGAACAACAGAAGCATGGGAGACTGTTCCTTGAAAAGCACAAAGATGTAAATGGAGTGTTAGGAATAACAAATAGGCTGACAAGGCTGGATTATAGAGTACATAAGGGGGCACAATGTAGAACAAGAATAAAAAAGCAAGATGAAGTCTATATATAAAGAGTTTCAGATATAATAGGAAGTTAAATTTTATTCTAGATGCCACAAGAAATCCCATGAACTTATTGAATAAATATGGTCAGTATTCAGACTTCAACTTTAGGAAAAGCACTTTGATGTCTGGGTAAAGAATCAATTAGAATGACAGTGTTTTTAGGCAGGGATCAATTAGAGTAGTTAGGAGTCTTGAAATGGGATCAGAACTCAAAGCAGCCCTGAGGACAAATGACCATCAAGAACTGAGCCCATTACATTGACTTTATATCAGTTAGCATTGGTGTCAAACTTTAATAGACATGGTGCCCACTAAACTGCACATTAAGGATCTCTGTAGCAGGATATTGACCTTAAAAGCCTCATATTAAAATTATCTATTGTTTATAGTTTCAATTATTTTAATGTTGGATGTTAGGCTAGAGAATATTGTGGATCACAAGAGGAAATTGCCTAGTATTTCACACTTTTGCTTTGAGGTTTGCAAAGTACTTTGCTGACTTTATCCAAAGAAATTAAGTGACATGTCCAGGATTAACCAGCTAGTATTTGTCTGAATCAGAATTTAAACTCAGATCTTCCTGATTCCAAGTATAGTATTCTAGATCATATATTGCTGATTTGGATCCCTAGTGGATCCTTAGTGCTTAGCACAGTGCCTTGCTAATAGTAAAGAATGTTTGCTGATGCCTTTCTAGTCATTAGACTTTGGGACTTACTAGAAGAGGATAACAGTATCTAACCTCCTACAGTTATTTCTCCAATCTTTATTAGCATTTTGTAAAATCTATCTTGAAAGAAAGAAAGGGGAAAAATATATTGGGGGTCAGACCAACACTACTGTTGAAGGATTGACTGGAGTATACTTTCAAATACATAAATCAATATTTTAATCCATATCAAAAAGGTCCCGATTATTCTGGACATCATTTTACTTCAAAGGCAAAACACATCAGACAGAAAGAGGCAGTGGGAAGATTGCTAGGTTTAAACCCTGACTCTGCCACTTTGTACTAAGGTGAGCTGGGTCAACCCACTTAATCTTCCCTAGCTTCCAATTTCCTCATCTGTTAAATGAAAAGAGTTGAACAATAATGCCTCTGGGGTTTCTTCCAGCTCTAAATGCTCCCATGAAGTTCACGTTCAACTTTTATAGAAAATTGGGTCTCCTTTCCTAACTCTATAAAATTACCATATGTTAAATGAAAGACAGACTCAGAAATCTGAGAGAACACAGTAGAAGGGTTTAATGGGGCATAATCAAATGGAAATTAACTAGCTGGTGTTCTTTAACTTGGAATCAGAGTCATGAGTTTAACAGTAATGGATTTATGACTCATTAGGGCCAAGAGAGGATGTAATTTTAATGGGAACATGATATTTTTTGACAGTTTAAAAGACATGAAATTGCTATGTTCAACCCTATAGTTCACAAAATTGTAAAGGCAGCAACACACACACAATCATATTGTAGCAATATAACTGTGCTTGTTCATATGCATACATTTTTAATTACCATCATTCTGGTGAATTGAATTGCTTTGATAAAAAGATTTATTTCAATATAAAAGATTTTAAAAGGACATTGAGAACTGCTATTCCAGAAGATTGTAATTGAAATGAAAAGTAGCCTAGAAGAGATCTTTTATTATCATCTTTTCTTTTGCATATGTATAAAAGAAACTTACATTCATGAGCTATGGAAAATGAAATTTCTAACACAAAAATGAATAAAAAGTATAGATAAAGTTCATTTCAATATTACACTCATATAGAGAATCCAGAAAGTCTTCCAGTGGTCCTCAAACTTTTAAAATAGGGGGCCAGTTCACTGTCCCTCAGACTGTTGGAGGGCCAGACTACAGTAAAAACAAAAGCACACACTCTGTCTTTGCCCCCAGCCCATTTGCCATAACCCGGCAGGCCCCATAAACATCCTTAGAGGGCCGCATCTGTCCCACTAGTTTGAGAACCCCTGTGCCTGAAAAAGATAAGACTTGCTCATGGAAGAAGGCATAGAATTGTTGAGTTTAGCCCCAGGAGTAACTGGTAGGAGTAGCAAAGTGGCCAATTTAGGCTTGATACAATGAAAAGACTTTTTCACAATCAGAGCTATCCAAAAGTGGAGTGGATTCTTTAAAGAGGACATGATTACCCCTAAAGCAAAGTTTGGGAAGGTTGTGAAAAGGATACTTTGAAGCATATGGTGCTGAAGTTCTTTCTAAATGAAATTTCCTGATTGTTTTATTTTCTGAGGACAAAGCAACAAAGCTGAGAAGTGATATGAATTGATCTCTCAATCAACATTCATTAAGTATCCACTATGTGCCTGGCACCATGTTGAGCTCTAGAGATGCAAAAAAAGGGCAAAAGATAGTTTCTGCCTCCAAGGAGATTATAATCCCATGGAGGGACAAGTCATGTGTGTTGCACCATTGCAATTTATAAAACATACCATTTATACCTTCTGCCTTCCTCCCTCTACCCCCATAAGTTTTGTACAAGTTCATAAGTTTTGTGCTAGTTGTTGTGTGCAGTTAGCTATATGTGCTATTTTGTATGCCATAGGAAAGTGACCAATAAGTGCCCAGTTTTTTGAGCATGCTTAGTTTGTCCTTCTTGGCAGGTTATACACTACTCAGCCAAGTGGCTAGAGTGCTGGACTTGGAGTCAGGAAGGTCTGAGCTCAAATCCGGCTTCAACCACTAACTTAGTTTATGATCCTTAGAAAATCACGAAACCTCTTCTCAGCCTCAGTTTCCATATCTGAAAAGTGGGGATAGCAAGAGCACCTACATCCAGGGTTGTTGTGAGAATCAGAAAATATTTTTAAATTGCTTTGCATACCTTAAAGTTCAATATAAATGTTAGTTCTTAGAAGGAGCAAGGTTATTATTCATTGCATGGTTCTAATTCAATATATAGAGGCTTGATAAGTCTACATGAAGTCATGAGTGACTGGAGGTGGAATAGTGGTGTATGGAGAAAAAAGAGTATTCTGGTTAGATGAGGAACTTGAGAACTATTAATTTAGATTCAGGTCCAGAAATGAATTAAAATACATAAAGATCAATATGGCTCATTCTTGTGGTTTTTTTTTTTTTTCCTTCTTTATTTTTGTGATTTTCTTTCTTGGTGGCAAGTAAGGAAAGAACTTTAGTTAAAGACAGTGGTTGCCCTATCTTTGGTCCAAATATTGGTACCTTTGTTTCTTGTGTTTTAATTTCATATTCATTGATAATACATTCACTTTTTTCATTTTTGACTCATAATTTTGGTTTTTTTATAAATGAAAACATCTGATATTTTAAGCTATTTCTCTCACAATATATACTCCTATTTCTATTTATTGGGTCATTTTGAAAAAAAATTCAAGTTTATTAATATCTCCTTTGATTTTTCATAATCTCTATTTTGTCGTATAATTGGGATTTTTAATTTGTTCTATTTCTAGATTTTTAATTGTCCAATTTATTTATCTGTTCTTTTACTCTTTTGTTGATATATGCATTTAGAGATACTGCATAATTTTTCCCATATGTACTGCTTTAGCTGAATCCCATGAATTTTGTTAAGTTGTTCCATTGCCATTCTCTTTAATGAAATTGCTTTTCTGATTTATTTGACCCACTCATTCTTTAGGATTAGATAATTTGGTTTCCAATTAATGTTTAATCTATGCTTCCACAACATTTATTGAATGTAATTTTATTGCTTTATGATCTAAAAAGGACACATTAAATTTTTTTGCTTTTCTGTATTTTGTGAGGTTTCTGTGCTCTAATACTTGGCCCATTTTCCTGAAGGTGCCATGTACAGCTCAAGAAAAAGGTATAAATCCCTTTCTAATTTCATTCTGTTTTCTTCAGAAGTCTATCATATCTATTTTTTTTCTAAAATTAAATCTAAAATTATATATCTCCTTAACTTTTATTTATTTTATAGTTACATTATTCTAGCTCTGGGAAGGGAAAGTTGTGATGACTTACTAGTATAGTTCTACTGTGTATCTCCTCCTGTAACCTCATTTAACTTGTGCTTCATGGTATATCATTTGATGCATATATGTTTAGTATTGGTATTGCCTTTGGCAAGGTATTGCCTTTTAGCAAGATGTAGTTTCCCTGTTTGTTTTTTAAAAAATAAGATCTATTTTTGCTTTTTTCTTTCCATAAGGTGATGATTATCATGCTGCCTCTTAAACTCTGTGTGTATTTCTATTTTAAGTTTATTAAAAATTGTTTTTAATACTACATTGCTGCATTTCGGTTTCTAATCCATTGTGCTACTCAATTCTGTTTTATGAGTGAATTCATTTCATTTACATTCAGAGTCTCTCTACCGTGAAACTATGAACCAGAAATAGGTATAAGCAATGGAATTGCCAAGCAGCACCCTCTTCTGTGTCCTATGCTAGCACATCTGACTAGTTGCCCTATTAGCTTGCCATCTTTGGCTTGAGAGGTTCAGAACCTATTGCTACTGTTGTTATCACCTCCAAGAACAACATTTGTGTTGGTCCCCACCTTGTCTCTGGGTCAACTCCCATGTTCCACCAGCCACTCCTCCTAAATTATTTTGGCCTAGAAAAATACATCATTAATTGTCCTTTTATTGGTTTGGCTAATCTAGAATTCTTGGTGAAGCATTAATTTAAAGTTTTTTGGAGGGGAACATTGAGGGAGCTATATTTCAAGAAATCATAAATGAAAACTACATGAACTAAAAGAATTAAATTTTCATTTTTTAAAAATAATACTAGAATACATAGAAGAAGCAAATAATACTAGAATACACGGAGAAGCAAAAATAGCAACATTGCCCAACTGGAACTGACTAATTTGGACTGTTGTTTGTCCTTTATTTTCAAAGATGATCATGACAAATCATGTGTATTGTATCAAAATAATTTTTAGCATCATAAAACATTGCTTAAAGAATTGCAAAATGTAAAAGGCCTCATTAGATAGGAGAAATATTGGTCTTGCCTAGAATCACTGATGAAATTGAAATGATACTTGATGAGTTATATGCAAAGCATCTTTGAACAATTTTATTTACAAACAATATGATGGGAAGAAAGATGACCCATGCATCTCTTGAACTTTGCAATCGATTAATTGAGAAAGTAGAATTGTCTTACTTTGCACTGCAAGAGGGTGAAGTAACATAGTTTAGTAAAGATGTTCATTTGTTTGCATATCTAACCAATGTTAGGGAAGATCTGTTACTTGGCAATCATATTGAAGACAATGCAATATTTAGAGGCATTGTGGATTACAACTTATAGACTTCTGAATGAAAATGATTAATGTATTATACTCTATAAATCTGGATTTAAATTTATGTCAAGATGAAATGTAGTTTTATAAGCACTAATTTATAAGTACTAGTGTCAGCCTTATGTGCAATTTGGAAATACTGCATACTTTTCAGAGAATTATTTATATTGAGAAATGAGATTAAGCAACTATGTCCAATATTTCAAGTTGTTACAAAAGTAAAAAGACTTTATGAAACATAGTACAATAATGGAGAGCTTTTGCAAAAGTATATGACAATATGGGGAGAGAAACATAGTACTTCTGTCATTATAAAACTAATGGCTATTTTGTGCTCATGTCCTAAGAACATTTGAACTAAAAAAAGAAATTGTTTTTCTTACTGATAATAATAAAAAAGATGAGGTAAATTTATTCTAAAGAACAAATATCCTGCTGAAATTTTCAATTCAATCATACTTTTTGAAAAAAAACTTGAGTATTCTGTAAAGCTCAAACTCCTAAATTATATATTCTGATCAAGAGAGATGAGATGACTCTTTGGAAAATATTTGAATTATGAATATTTTTGAGATGTTTCTCAATAAAATACCTCCCAGACAAATGAAATGAAAGAAAGTGAAGCCCTGTTCATCAGTATAGAGAAAAAAGTGTTTGAGTTTGAGATAATCTTTGCTATGATTTCAAATCTGAAACTTACTATGTGACAATTGACAGATCATTTATACTTCTCTGAATCCATTTTCACCTGCAATACATTATTATTAATCATTAATTATAATTATTTATGTATATCCATATCTCCAATAGTAATATTGTTGTCTATTTTCTGACTTTTTGAACCTTGGAAAGTTACTTAAGTGTTTAGTGCCCTATGTAAATATTTGAGACTTTTTTTTTATCTGTGATGGAAACAAAAGGGCATATACATTACAAAGAAGATGACTACATAATAGATGAAGTTTCCTTATCTAAGAATTTTCTATATACCAATAAATTAAAAGTTTAGTCTATCTTAACTTATACTCTATCATACTATTTTATTATATATTAAGATGTTTGTGTTGCTACAAAAATCATTTTAAAGTCTTAAATTGACTGATTATGTTTGAAGAAAAGTATGTGAAAGATGACTTTCTAAAAGAGGGAGATGTTATGTAAAATTTGGAAAACAATGACATAATAGAATTGAGTAGCTACAATAATTTTCTAACCTAATTTTTCTAATTTCTAAGCAGCTTGAAACAGGATTGTGGTTTCTTCACATAAAAGATTATTAGATTAAAGTAAATGCTTTTAATATACTTAGTTCATTACATTGTCATGGACGTTGGAGGCAAAAAGCCTTTTGTAGAGGATAGAGGAGTAGACAGTAGGGTGGAGAAAGCAACAATAATCAAATCCTAGGTTTTGGAAAAAGATAGATTTTTCTCACTTGAAGAAAAGAAAAGAAACACCAGAAATCTTTTTCCTATTTTAATACTAGTCTATGAAGAAGCTAAAAGATTTGATGCTTAAGCCTCTGGGTGTTATTCAAAGACAAAAGAATTGAGTCTCTTGTGAGAAAAATGTAACACTAAAGGTTAGAGGCCGAGTAACATGGGGGGGGAGATTTAGGACAGGAGATAGATGATGGTCAAGAATTTTGTGTTCAAGCAGGTAGGAGTAAAAGGAGAGTAGCTTCTATATTCTCAGTAAAGTAGGAGAGAAGTTATTTCCTAGGTGAGAAAGAGGACACATATGGGATTGAATGAAGAAAAGATCTGCAACAATTGTTCAAGTGAACAGTCACTGAAAGAGTCAGTGAAAGAAGAATGAAGTTTTATTTTTCAATGAATAAGGAACAATTCCACGATTAATTAATACTCAAATGATATGAATAAACATTTTTGGAGAAAGAAATCCAAGGCATCAAAAATCATATGCAAAAATACTCTAAATCATTAATGATTCAAATAATAAAACTTAAAAATAAAACTACAAGATTCTATAGCCTAACCATCAGATTGGCAATGTTGACAAAAAAAGAAAAAGAAATACTGGCAGGGCTGCAGAAAAACAGACTCATAAATGAGCTGCTGGTGAAATTATGAACTGTTTTAGCTTGTGCATATCCTTTGGTCCAGTGATAATTATATTAAATCTATACTCAAAAAAGAAAAAAAATATCCACATCTATATATATTATGTATCATCTATATATCTGTCTTTCTGTCTGTCTGTCTCAGTGAATAGTTGAATAAGCTATGATATATGATTGTGATGGAATACAATACAACTATGTAACAAGAAATTATTAAGATGATTTTAGAGGAACCTAGGATATCATGAATTTACTCAGAGTGAAGTGAATTGTAAAAAGAATAATTTATTCAATAACAGCATTATTGTAAATACAAACAATTTTGAATGTTAGGAACTCTGGTCAACTATAGCCAACCACAATTCCAAAGGACTCATGATGAAACATGTTACCTTCTGATGGAGGGATAAGGGATACAGAGTGCAGACTGAAACATAATTTTTAATGGACATGGCTAATGGAGGAATTTTATAACAGGGTTTTTATTTATCTTGATTTGTTATTGGGAGTAGGGAATGAGGAGGAGAGGGAGATAAACAGATAATATGGATTTTTCTTGAATGAAATTAAAAAAAACAAACAAACAAACCTATAGACACAAATTGGGCTTTTGAGCATATTTAGTTTTTCTAGCATGGAGCTCACTGCTCCTACTGTATGGATAGGGTTACTGAATTTGGTTAGTTGCCTATGCCTTTAAAACTGGGTATACAACTATTATTTCTTTTTTGGTATTTCCCTTTTCAGATTTCCTTAGACACTTGAATTTAGCAGCATAGACACTGTGAACTGAATCAGTTAGAGTAAAGTTACATTTTCCCCCTGTTTTCTCTTTCTTTCTGGCTCTGAGAAATGTGCTTGTGGGATGTTTGTTTCTTCTGTTCTCAGTTTGGGGTGCTAGAGATGTTCTGCATTGGGAATTTAAGCCATGACAACTTCAGACCCAGGATTGCAATGGCATGAACATTATTCTCCTGTCTCTGCTTAAACACTAATGGCCCAATCTTGCTAATTTTAATAAAAAGAGGCTATTCCACCCATGATGTAGGAAACCATTAGGTTTTATGCTATGTAAACTGAGCATATCCAAAAATACAGGCTGCACAGGTTAAAGAAATCAATGTGAACGTGTAAAGATCCTCAGGAATATGCTGCAGTAAGTAGATAACACTTTTTTTTTTTTTTTTTTTTTTTTTTGCTTCAGATGAAGCATAATATATTCTGCTTCAGTCTTTTATTCTCACTCTTTGTGTGTCTTTTTATTTCAAATGTGTTACTTGAAAACAGCACATTGTAGAATTCTGTTTTTTTCAGCCAATCTGCTGTTTCCATTTTATCAGAGTTCCTCCCATTCCCATTTACAGTTATGATAACCAATTGTATTTCCCTCCATTCTATTTTCTCTTTGTATACCCTGTCCCTCCTCAGCAGTGCCTTATTTCTGACCACCCCATCCTTCAACCAGCCTTCCTTTCTATTACCTTCTCCTTTCTCTTACCCCTTTCTTTTAACATTTCTCTTCTCTCATATTTAGCTCCTCCCTTTTCTTTCCTCTTTCTCCTCCTGCTTCCCTACAGTAAGATAAATTTCTGTACCCACCTGAATGTGCACATTATTTCTTCTTTGAACAAAAACTGATGACATTAAGCTTCAGACAGTGCTCATCCCCCTCCCTTCTTTGGTTGATTCTTGTTTGAATTGATCATTACCTTCCATTTGTCCAGTTCTAGTTTTTCAGGTTTGAGTTTCTTTAGTTAGTTTTTGTATCTCCTCTCCCATTTAATTAATTCTATTTTTAAAGTCATAGTTTTTGTCAGTGGATGATTTTTTGTTTTTTTGTTTTTTTGCATTGGACCAATTGTATTTTTAAGAAATTGTTTCCCCTTTCTAAGCTGTTAACTTTCTCTTGCATAACTCTCATTTCTTTTCCCAATTTTTCTTCTACCTCTCTTATTTGACTTTTTAAATCCCTTTATGAGCTCTTCCAAGAAGGCTTTTTGGGTTTGTGACCAAGTCATAAACCCCTTTGAGATTAAGATTTTGTTCTCTTCTGAGTTGGTGTTTTGATCTTTCCTGTTCTACCATAGTAGCTTTCTATGATCAAGGTTCTTTCTTGTTTTTTGATCATTTTCTTTCATTTTTTTTCTGTATTCTAGGACTTTTAAAGTTGAGCTTTGCTCCTGGAGTATAGGGAATAATGTCTCAAGCTTCTTGTACAACTTTGAGCTTTGGCTTTGAGCACTGAGACCCCTTGTGTTTGCTGTCTTGCTCTTAGCATTAGTGCTGCCTGATCTAGTCCTGCCTGTTGTTGTCACCTGGTTTCCCAAGATGACAATTTGTATCCTATTCTGCTACTGTTTTATTGAGTTAGATCAAGGGTTTCCATTGGTGATCTGCTATGATTAAGACTCTCACTGGCTTTCCTGGACACTGTCTGAGCTGGGTTGTGTACCCTTTCATCCCAATGAGAATGACCTTTTTTGAAATCTTTTCAACCTCTCTTGAACTGGAACATTGTTTCATTCCATCTATTCTTAGGCTCTGTTGTTCTAGACTTCTAGACTCTGTTCAAAGGCTTGATTTCATGTGTTTTTCAAGGGAAATTGGGAGAGCTCAAGCAGCTTCCCTCACCATTTTGGCCTCACCTATTTTTTTTTTTCTTCATCAATACTTAAAAAAAAAAAAAAGAAACTAGATACTATAGATTTATAGTGGATTTAGTAATGTGTTGAGAATTCTTCCAATTAGAGTATGGGAGGAGAAGGAAGATGAAGAGTTTTTAGGATTTAGTGGTGTGAGGGAGGAAGATATCAAGACTGAGTTATGCTTGAGGAATGGAAACATGTGAACAGTGGTAAATTGAGTGAACAAGGAAATTTTAAAATCATGTCTAAGTGGAATTAGATGTATGTGTTTTTTTTTTGGGGGGGGAGCTCTTACAGCTCTGAGTTGATATGATTCTAGATATTAATTGACCTTGAGCAAATTATATCACTGTAGCTTCATTTCCTCATCTATAAAAAAAAATAATAGCAATAACACCAGAGTTGTTTTGAAAATTTACTATAACAATTTACATGAAGCTTTTTATAAATTTTAAAGTTTTCTATAAATAACTATATTTTAATATATAATAATATATTATTAATGATATAATTATTACATTATTCATCTAAGAATTATTAAATTATAATAATATTATAATATATAATAACAATAATTGTATTAAGATTAATGCCTTCATGTCTCACTTATTGCATTTGTAATGTAAAGGAGTTGGAATAGTTAAATCTAACATTGATTTCAACTTTAAACATCTATCAGTATAGTTCGATGAACTAAGAAAGTTTTCAGTATTCTTTAGGGAGAGTGGGTGGGCTAAATTGATTTCTGACATTAATAATGTGACAGCTCCATTTTGGGAAAAATATTTCAAAGTTCTGTAAATTGCACTACTGAGGAAAAGGAAAAACCTGTAAATCAAAAAGAAAAACCTGTAAATCAAACCTATTCTTGTTTTGGTTTTTTGATATGTATTATAGCCATGATGTACTTCATTGACTATAGTGAACATCATGACCTGGGTCAAAGATCTGAAGAATCCAATGTCCCTCCTCTAGGCTCCATATTTTCAGCTTCTCAAGATCTATATTCAAAATCAATAGCTCACAGGATTATATTGGATAGTCCATTGATGGAAGTAAAAGAGGTCACATGGTTAAAATAAGATGTGAGAGGAAGACAAAGAAAAACTGAGGAATAACTAGAGAAAGAAGGAAATAATTGGGGGAAGAGGCAGGGAGAGAAAGAAGGAAAGAAGGAGGGAGAGAAGAAAGGAAGAAGGAAGGAAGGAAAGAGGGAAAGAGGGAGGGAGTGGGAGAGACTTTTCCTGCAAACTCACTCCATTCCTGGACTCTTCACTTTGGAAACAATGTCTGCCCCTAAGAACTCTTCCTCCCCTTTTAAGGGGGAAGCCCAGGCTAACCAAGTTTTCATTCTTCACTAGATTGCCCTTCTGACTCTCTGGATTTTTCCTTCATGCCAGGTAATTTCATCTTCATTTATCCCCTCCTTGTCATTGGACCTTTCCCCCACCTCTGCTATTTTTCAGTTTCCTTTTATATATGTCTTCTATTACTAGAATGTAATCGCCTTGAAAGAAGAAAGAATTTTTCTTTTTTGGATTTGTATTCCCAGTACTTAGCACAGCAGCTGGTACATAGTAGGTACTTAATAAATAGTTGCTGACTGAATTTGACTTACCCCTCCATCTCCCCCTATCTGTCTCCTTTTTATCTATCATCTATCTTTTATCTGTTTCTAGATACTGTTTGAACAGTTTCAAATTCTGAAAAAGAGGGAGGCAAGTCATCGAGTAAGAGAGTGCTTGAGCCTGAATGTTGTAGCCATTACTTAAAAGCCCAAGAAGAAAGATGGAGTACAGCCTCTGTGGAGAGTCATGGGAAGATATGGACAAAAATTGCACAGAAAGATGGGCATAAATTGCTTGCACACTGCAACAATTCAGGGGATGAATACACTGAAGAGATCTTGGAACACTGGGTACTTAAAACTATTGATAGAGAACTAGATTTTGTTTTTTTTTTAACTACCCAGAAAATGTCTGCATTATACATTTGGAACTCTAACCATTCATAGGCTTTCTTTGACATATTTCTCCATTTTCATGATATGCATATTTATCAGGGCAGGAACTCTCCATAGATGCAGTTCACAACTCTTCTATTCCTGCCTTCTCATTTATGTTTTTTTCCCATATCTTTTCATCTTGCCACTGAGTAACTATCTACTCAACATTATTCTGAATACTTTTTTCTAATAATGAGTGAATAAAAAAAAAAGCATTGATTAAATGCTTCCTATGTACAGGTACTGAGCATTTGTGCTTCAAATACAGACAAGTAAGACAGTTTTTGCTCTCAAGGAGATTTAGTTTTCATGGGGAACAGACCTAGAAGTTGGGGAAAGGTGGGAAGGTAAGGTTTCTTATGAACAACAGATTTCTGGGATGTAGAATGATCTGAGTTTGGACAAGATTGGCAAAAGTTCACCTTTCAGAGTGAAGGGGGCAACATTTAAGTTGAGCAAAAAGGATATAAAGAAAATAATGATGCAAATAATATGCTTTGAAAATGGCCAGGAAGTGTGTGGTGCTATGATTCTATGGGAAAGAGCAACTACTGGAGTCCTGGATCCTAGGGGATTCCATTTCAAAAGAAGGGAGAAGAGAACAAAGAACTAAGGAATATTATTTGGAAATGAGTGGGATATTCATGGTGTCCTAGTTCTGGGTAAAGTAAAGCAGAAAACTTTAGGAGAATCTAGGAGAACCCCATGGTCAATGGAAATAAACTTATGGAAATATCTTATTATATATATATATATAATATAATTATTATATATTCTTATATATAATTATATATATATATAATATAGATAATATCAAGGAAAAATATAAGGGGTAAAATTGTTTTTATCTATTTTTCTTGTTTTTGTTAGGTGAACCATTAACCAACACATGCTTATTGGGATTTCAGGAAACTGTAATATATCTCAAATATACCATTGCTGGTTTAATTTCCTAAGGATAGAAGCAAGTTGAGAGAAGGGTAGGGGGAAGAAAAGGTATTTTTCTCCCCTTTCTCCTTTATTAGTCATGTTATTTGGACTATATGGTAAGAGGAAAGAACATATCCAATTTGGAGCAGAGATACAAATCCAGGATAAATAAAGACACAGAGAAATAGTCCCTTTTAGGGATCCAACTAGCAAAGTTCAGGGTAAGTTGATAGGGTCATTGAGAGTTGATGTTATATTAATCCTCACACAATTATACAATTTCAAAATTAGAAATAACTTCAGAGACCATCTAATCCAACTTGTACCTGAACAAGAAAACTCTTCTTAGAATATTTTACAATGGTCATCCAAATTCTTCTTTAAGATATACAGGTCCAGGAAACATACTAACTCTTAAAGCAAACCTTAAGTTTTCCATTAATTTTAGAACCTTCTTGACTTGTCTTTCATAATCTGTTTTAACTATGGTCACATCCATGCCAAATAGTTGTAAAATTGGGGGAGCATTCTTTTCAAAAAGATTCCTGGCTTTTCGTTTGTAAGCTTTCGGGTTGAGAAAGACAATTATTTTTTCAGTTGTGCACTGAAAGAAATAATTTGATTTCCAAATACTTGGATTGTTTGAGAAGCTGCTGTTTGTAGTAAGCTATCTCAATGTTTTCTTTCTCATTCAGTTCCCACTGTTTTCTCTCTGGATGCAGATGGTTTTCTTCATCACAAGACCATCAGAACTAGTCTGAATAATCTCATTGTTGATGAGAGCCATGTCTATCAGAATTGATCATCATGTAATCTTGCTGTTGCTGTATATAATGATCTCATGGTTCTGCTCATTTCACATAGTATCAGTTCATGTAAGTCTCTCCATGCCTTTCTGAAATCATTCTGCTGATTATAATCATATAATTATATCTAATAGAATAATAATATTCCACAATATTCATATATCATAACTTATTCAGTTACTCTATAACTGATGGGGATCCCGTCAGTTTCCAGTTTTTTGCCACTACAAAAAGGGTTGCCACAAACATTTTTGTACATGTAGGTCCCTTTCCCTTCTTTATGATATCTTTAGAATACCAGCCCAGTAAAAACAATCTGAATCAAAGGGTATGCACAATTTTATAGCCCTTTGTATCCCAATATTTTCCATGTAGCCAATCTATCACTTTTTGGGTAACCTTGGTTGTTAATGAGGGAAGAGTCATTCTGTCATGTTAGGTCTAAACTTGCCTTTTTGGAACTCCATTTCTTCTTCTTCTATTCTTTTAATCAAATAAGATTAATTGGAACAGACTATTCTTAGATTTTTCAAAAATTTTCCAATTTTTAAAAATTAATAGCACCATTTTATTTTCTCTCATTTCTATATTCTCCTTGGGCACATAGTTGATTCTAAATAACTGTTTATTGATTAATTGATTGAGACTTTTAAATCTCTTGTTTCCTTCAAAAGTCCTTTAGTCTTCTCACTTATTTGAGGAACTCTATGGCAATCCTTAAATTTTTAATGCATCAAATAATAACTCTTCTAGGTGCTTCAAAATTCCTTACTTTATAATTGCTATCATTACCAAAAACAAACATTGCCTATTATGAGTAAGATACAAGTTAGGCTCTGAGGAGAGACATCAAAAGGTATCCTTTAGGGATTTAGAAGTCCCTCTAACAAGGAAAAAACATTTCCTAAAGTTGTGAAATGATCTAGCCATTCTGGAGAGTAACTCAGAACTGTCTCCAAAGGGATATCAACCTGCACATGCCCTTTGATCCAGCAGTGTCTCTACTGGGTCTGTATTCCAAAGAGATCATAAAAGAAGAAAAAAAGTTCCACATGTGTCAAAATGTTTATAGCAACCCTTTTAGTAATGGTAAGGAACTGGAAATTGAGGGGATACCTATTAATTAGGAAATTGTTAAATAACTTATGGTATATAAATTTAATGGAATATTATTGATCTATAAGAAATGATGAGCCAGCTGATTTCAGAAAAGCCTTGAAAGACTTACCATGAAATGCTGCTGAGTGAAGTGAGCAGAACTAGGAGAACATTGTGCACAGTAACAGCAAGAAAGTATGATGATCAACTATGATAAATTTAGCTCTTCTCAGCAATGTGGTGATTGATACAAGACAATTTAAGTAGACTTGAAATGGAAAATGATATTGGCATCCAGAGAAAACTATTGATTCTGAATGTGTATCAAATTATACCATTTTACCTTGTTTGTTCTTTGTTTTTTCTTTCTAGTGGTTTTTCCCCTTTTCTGATTTTCCTTTCCCAATATTACTAATATGGAAATTCAAAGTAATTATACATACATAGCCTATATCAGATTGTTTGATATCTTGGAGAGAGGGGAGTTAAGAGAGGGAGGGAGAAAAAAAATTGAAACTCAGAATCTTACAAAAATGAATGTTGAAAACTATCTTTACATGCAACTGGCAAAATAAAATATTACGAGGAGGAAAAACCCTTCCCTATTTATCAATAAAGTTCTTAAATTTTCACTTCCAAACTGTTGCACATGGTTGTTATAGTCAGTATTCAGGTATCATTATTCTGTTATTTTCATACTTAGTTCCTTCATGTTGCAACTTTTAATTCCATGAATCTGCAGATACATGTCTTTAAGAGCCCTTTGTGGCAAAATCCTAATTCCAGCAGATGACAATGATACCAGATGAAAAAATTTCTTTGGCTTTTAGGGGAGAAAAAATAAACCACTCTTTCCTTGGAAGAAAAAGATATTAGGTTGTTCTCCCTTGCAAAATAAATAGAGAAATAGTTCCTCCCTTTCCTCCAATATCCCTCAAACCACTATATTTACAAGCTTTAGATGAGAATTAAAAGATATTTTAAATAAAATATATCATAATGCTTACCCTTATAATTATTATTTGAAGAGGATTGAACATTTTGAAACTAGTCTAATGAAATCAATTAGAAATTGACTTTCCAGAGATATATTGGGGTAAAGGCAGGATGAAGATTCAGTTAAGAGTTCTATTTTTGAAACCATTGGCACCTTGGAGTAATTTTTATCCAGAAGAAGAAGAAGAAGATGATGATGATGATGACAACTTACATTTATATAGCACTTTGAGTTTGTGAAAAATTTACTAAATGTTACCTTCTTTGATTCTTACAACACGCTTGGTAGGTAGGTGCTATTTTTATTTTTATTTTAATGATGATGAAACTGAGATAGTGAGAGGTCAAGGGACTTGCCAAGGGCTTCACAGCTAGTAAGTATCTAAGTTGTGATTGAATTCAAGTCTTCTTGACTCCAGATTCAGTGCTCTATCTATTCTAACTATAGCGATACCTATTTATATCCATACCTGGCTGCCTAAGACAAGCACAAATGCTACAAATGGAGTTTTCTGCATTTTCTATAACTATATTAAATGACAATCATTTCTCCCCCAAATCACAAATCAGGGCACAGATTTTGAAGGATGTATGTTTTGCAAAGCTTTCTTTAATATAACCTCTGTTCATAAAATCAGAGCTGGTAATCTAGCATCTAAGGGAAGAAGTCAAGGATCAAATTGTTTTCATTTGGCCCTGTTTTTGGTTCCTGGATTTTGGGGTATATGCTTTGGAAGATTGCTTTGCATCCTGAAAAATAGAATAGACATAAATTTTCAGCTGATATGTATGCATTAGCTGTCCTTGGTAATTTTTCAAAGTGACAGAATGCTTGTAGATTTGCATTTGAGTGTGTGTTTGTATCTAAAAGATACTTGAAACTTTTAGGGTATTCTGAAAAATTGGGATTGCATCTCTCCAGAACTTATCTGGAAGACTCCTCACAAAGTTACCATTATCTTTATGAGTGATTCAGATGTCTTTCTTATAATTTAGAAAGGAAAAAAAAACAACTTTGATCATTAGAAAAGTAAAAACAAATAATTTCCAAGCTTTTTATTTTTTAATAGTTCATTCCTAGATATAGAAGGAAAAATGAGACCCAGCTCCTTAAAATGGTACAGTGCTGAAGGCTTGCGAAACCCTTTAAACACATTATTTTATTTGATTTTCACAACAATCCTGTGAGGTGTGTGCTATTATTAGGCCATTTTACAGATGAAGAAACAGAGGCAGATCAAATGTTAAATAACAGCTAATAAACTTTTGGGCGCAGCTAGGTGGCTTTTGCAGATAGAGTGCCAGGCTTAGAGTCAGAAAGATTGTTTTCTGATATAAAATCTGGCCTCAGATACTTACTAGCTATGTGATCCTAAGCAAGTCTTCTAACCCTGTTTACCTTATTTTCTTCATCTGTCAAATGAGCTGGAGAAGGAAATGACAAATCACTCCAGTATCTGCCAAGAAAACCCCAAATGGGGTCATGAAGAGTCAGATGCATTTGAAATAATTGAATAATAAAAAAAACCCTCTGAAATAAGATACTTTTATATTAATTCTAGGACACTTGTCATTTAACAGCCTTAACTAACAATAAAAAATGATTAAGCAAGGGTAAGCCTAAACTAATGCTGAGCAAGGTCACAAATACCAGTAAAGTACTGGTCCTCTGATGTCATTGGTACAGGGACCTCCCAGTTCAGGAAATTCCCTTTCTTCATGCAGGTTAGCACTTTCTCTGTAATTTAATGTTTTAGAGAGTTACTTAGGGAATTGAGAAATTGTTATTTATCCAGAATCACATAGATAATATATATCAAAGGTGGGACTTGATCTTAGAGCTTCCTGATTTACAGGCTAATTCTGTCCAATGAATGTTAGGTGATCTGTCCTACTGTTTCTTCTAAATCTTCTTCCCCACTAAAATATACACTTCTAGGTAAAGGGATCTTTTCATATAAATCATACAGTGCTTTCAATAATGTCATTATTATTAAGTATTATTTCATTCTTAATAGATCCCTGGTTCCCCATACAGTAAGTCTTTACTAAATATATTTTCACTGATTGATGCATTGTTTCTTTGTCACTGTCTCCCTCTTATTTACTTATCTGCCTACCTATCTACCTTCCTTTTTACCTATCTATTTATTTAAATGATAATTTTTATTTTATTTTTTTGTGGCATGTATTTTAAAGTATTACCTTCCCGTGAACAAAAACAAAAACAAGCCAAAAGAACCAAATGAGCTAATATTGTAGATAACATATTTTGTGAACCTTAAACAAAACAATATCTATTTGAATTTAAAAGTTAACATTCTAAGACCCATAGGTAAAGGTTTTTTATATCTGCTATAACAAAAACTAGTGTAACTAGGTAGTGAAGTGGATAAAGTGCTGATCCTAGTGACAGGAAAACCTGAGTTCAAATACAGCCATAGATCCTTATTAGCTGAGGGATCTTGGGCCAGTCATTCAACCTATGGTTGCCTTTAAAAAAGGCTCTTCCTGGTTCACTGTATTGTCATAGCAGAAGGTGCTTGGGTAGTTCAAAGAAACAGCCACCCTGTGTAGGGTCACACAGGATGGGCAGTTCATAGAGGCAAGTTAAGACAAAAGATGAGCTACTGGAGATGGAATTAGCAAACCATTCTAGTAATTTTTGCCAAAAAAAAAAAAAATGGAAAAAGCAGAAGAATCAACTATGAAACTCTGATTCTGAATCCAGTTCTCTTTCCTGTCCATGTTTTGTTTCAGTGACCTGGAAACACATTCAACATGTGTTCCGAATTCAGAAGCAATTCTGGTTCTAAATTAAATTACATATAATTAATAATCAGGAGACTTCGGAAAGTGAGTTAAGATTTTACTGTGCAAAGTTACCTTATTTTATCAATTGTTGTTCAGTCATTTCTCCACTCTCTGTGACCCCATTTGGGTTTTCTTGGCAAAATACTGGAGTGCTTTGCTATTTCCTTCACCAGTTCATTTTATAGATGGGGAAACTGAGAAAAATACAGATAAGTGACTTGCCCAGGGTCATAGAGCAAATTTCTGAGGGCAGATTTGAACTCAGTTCTTTCTGATTCCAGACCCTGCACTTTGTCTACTATGCCACATAGTTGCCTCCTATTTATTTTTAATGCAGGTAGTCAACTCAACTCCCTTCATTGATTCAATTCTTTGCCATGTGTCCAGTAATATTCTTGTTCCTATGTTTTACACACACACACACACACACACACACACACACACACACATATCATAAGATTACAGGATCATAGACTGAGAGAGTTATAAGTGACCTTAGAAGATATTTGACATTTTATAAATGAGGAAACTGAGGCTTAAGAATGTTGTGGTTTTCCCAAGTTTATATAGGGAATAAGTATCAGAGAAGAGATTTTAACCTATGACATCTAGATTCTAGATTCTAGAACCAGTATTCTTTAATCCTGGAGATCTTGCTGTTATTCTTTGAAAATTTTGAGAGTACCTGTATATCACTTGGTCTGCTTTGGCAGTAATCTCATTCTCTTAAAAAAATCTTATTTGCAGTGCTACAATATGTATATATAAATTTTATTCACAATATGTATATATATATATATATATATATATATAAATTTTATTTCCCAATATATCTTATATTTATCTCACTACTCTCTCTCCTACCTACCAAAGTATCTCTTGTAAAAAAAAAAAAAGATAAAAACGTTAAAAGCAAAATCAGCTCTCCTAGAATGACCAAATCTGACAAAGCATAAGAGTCTGCACCCCTTTCAAGTAGGGAGGGAAGCACATTATGTCAGTGTTTTTGTGGCTAAATTTGGCCATTATAGTTATAAAATGATTTTTTTTTGTTCTTTTCATTTACATGGTTGCAGTCAGTGTAGATATCAGTTTCCTGGTTCTGGAATATTCTATTACATTCATACTCTGCTATTTGTCTTGCCATTCTCTAATCAATGGATATCTAACTTGGTTTATATTTCTTTGTTACAACAAAAAGTGCTGCTGTGGCATATTTGGTATATATGTTTGTATATGTGGGACCTTTCTTTCCATCTTTGTCTTTTTTGGTTTATGTTTCTCATCCTCTAATTATGATAGCCTTACCTCTTTTTCTAGACATGTTTTCAAGAATGTGCTCTCTATAATTTCTTGAAGACTGTTGGAGCCTGCTGTGTAATAGTTTATTACTCATTTTAAATATATGGATTGAAAAATTCACCATATTATTTTCAGCTATTAATTATACATATATATATATATGTATATATATATGCATAGTAACAATAAGCAATAAGCAATTGGAAATTAAAAGTGCTACACAAATTTCTAAATACAATTCACCCCAATTTTTTCCTTCTCTTCTTTTTGTCTATGGTCAACTAAATATCTTTACCTAAAATGTACAGATTAATAAACTAATTGGATAACCTTACTAACCAAATTTCATAATCCATAGTAGGAGTTAGTTGAACTAAGGATTATTTTTAAATAGAGTTTTATTGTATTTGAAAATGTAACAACTATTCACATTCTGGTACAATACAAAAATAGTCTGCATTTGGCATTTGAATCATTCCTTTTTCATCCACCTTGTTTTTGTAGACTGAATAGGTTAACTGATCTCATTTCAATCATCCAATATTATACCAAAGAAGAAATTCATTCATTCATTTATTTATTTATTTTTAACTAAAGTCTTTTATTTTAAAAATACATACATGGATTATTTTAAATATTGATCCTTACAAAATCTTATGTTCTAATTTTTTCCTCCCTCCCTTCACTCCCTCCCTTCTCTAGATGGTAAGTGATTCAATATATGTTAAACATGTATGATTCTTCTATACATATTTCCACAAATATTATGCACAAGAAAAATCAGATCAAAAAAGGAAAAACAAAATGAGAAAACAAAATGCAAGTAACCAATAAAAAGAATGAAAATACTATGTTGTGATCCTCATTAAATTCCTACTGTCCTCTCTCTGAGTGCAAATGGATTTCTTCATCACAAGACCATTAGATCTGGCCTGAATCATTTCATTGTTGACGAGAGCCATGTCCATCACAATTGATCATTGTATAATCTTGTTGTTTCTGTGTATAATGGTCTCCTGGCTCTGCTTATTTCATTTAGCATCAGTTCCTGTAAGTTTCTCTGGGCCTTTCTGAAATCATCCTGCTGATTGTTTCTTATGGAATAATAGTATTCCATAACATTCATATACTGAAATTTATTCAGCCATTCTTCAACTGATGGGCATCCATTCAATGTTCAATTTCTTGTAATTACAAAACAAGCTTCTGCAAACATGTGGGTTCCTTTCCCTCCTTTATTATCTCTTCACGTTACAAGCCCAGTAGAACCATTACTGAAACAAATGATATGCACATTTTGATAGCCCTTTGGACATAGTTCTAAACTGCTCTACAGAATAGTTAGATCAGTTCACAATTTCACCAACAAGTATTAGTGTAAAATTTAAAGTTGTTGTTGTTCAATTGGGGTTAAGTGATTTACCCAAGACCACACAGATAATAAGAGTTAAGTGTCTGAGGACAAATTTAAACTTTAGTCCTCCTTACTTTAAGACCATCATTCTAGGATGGTATCTACTACACCATCAAGCCACCCCAAAGGAGAAATTTAGCATCTTAGAACTTGATACAATCAAATATAATATCTCTGAATAGGAAAACTTGAAGAACCTTGTCATTTATAGGGAAATCATTTTTCTAGTTAGATTTTATGAAAAACAAAAGATATATCATATTATAAACTTTAGAATTGACAATGATCTTTAAAGTTATTTTGGAAAAACAACCATCTCCCCTTTAAACATGTAATGTCAATGTTTCATATTACTTAATAAAGTTATCTCTTAAAATTTTATGAAAAAAGCCTTCTGTTATTCTGATACATTCCTAAGAGATTTATAACACAGAAATAATGGACGTATCTTCAGTGTTTGAAGGTTTTTGCTTTTTGAATTTGAAAAGCTTTATGGGCAAATAATTTGAACTTCACAATGACTCAGTAAGTTAGAATTTATAGATGTTAATATTTTCATTTTATAATTGAGAATCTGATACTCAGAGAGGTGAAGAGATAGTTTGTGACCACATAGTAAGTAAATGTCAGAGGCTGAGCTTTTACCTAGAGCTTCCTAACCCTAAGACCAGCACTCTAAAATTTATGCCATGCTGCTTTTTTTTTTTTTTTAATCATCACCACTGTCTTATGACAAAGGATTATTCCATCTCTATTCTATTATGTATACTACTTGGGATGAGAAACAGACAAACAGATACATACATACAGAGACACAAAGAAAGCATTAAAGCATTTGTTAAGAAATTAAGATGGAAAATATTGTGCTAATTGCTGAGGGTTCAAAAGCAAGCAAGCTTGTCCTTGCTCCTTAAGGACCCTACACTCTACAGAGGAGAAACAATGCATTAAGGAGAATAGGAAAGAGTTGGAGGCTAGTGAGGAGGTGGAGAAGTCTACAGAATGAGGATTGGAGCTGGGAGTAAAGTGCACATAGCCTTGGTCTTATAAGTTGGTGTGCCAATCTAGAGATTCACCAACATTTATTTATTAATGTAAACCATTTAGAGATGTACATTTCACTATAAGCACTCCTTTGTCTGCATTTCATAAATTTTGGTATGTCTCATTGCTATCATTCTCACTGATGAAATTATTTGTTATTTCTAGGATGTTTTTTGATCCATTCAGTCTTTAGAATTAGTTTATTTTCTAACCAATTTTAACCAATGTTTTAAAAGTCATTTATTAAACTTAATTTTATTTCATTATGATCTGCAAAAGGGGCATTTAATATTTCTATTCTTCTGAATTTTTGTAAGGTTTTTATCACCTAATACTTAGTTGGTTTTTATGTAGGTCTCAGTGCAGCTATGGGAAAAGGTATGCTCCTTTCCATCCCTGTTCAGTTTTCTTTAGAATTATATCATACTTAATTTCTCTAAAATGTTATTAACCTCCTTTAACTTTTTTTCTTACTTATTTCATGGATATATTTATCTAGTTCTGAGAAAGGAAAATTGAAGTCCTCCACTAATATAGTTTTATAGCTTTCTCCTGTAACTCATTTAACATTTTCTTTGAGAATCTGAATATTGTATCTCATTTTCTACGATACCATTTAGAAATTGTAGTTTCTCTGGTTATTTTTTTAAATGATTTATTTTCACTTTTGCTGTGTCTGAGATCATATTTGCAACCTCTGCCTGTTTTAGTTGAAGTATCCTAGATCCTGTATTTTAATTTTGTATAGATATAGTTTTCTTTTGTGTGTTTCTTATAAACAACATACTTTTGCATTCTGGTTAAAAATCCACTTTGCTCTCTACTTCTGTTTTATGGGTAAATTCATCTTATTTACATTCATGTTTATTATTACTTTTCATTTCCCTCTATTCAATTTTTTTCAGTTTATCCTTCTTTCTTTTTTGTTTATTGCTACTTTTCAAAAGTCCATTTTGATTCTATTTTGTCCCTTAATTTACCCTCCCATTTATTACCCCCTTGCATTTTTCTTTTCTTCTTCCTCTCCTACTTCCTTATTCTATAAAACAGATTTCTATACCTAATTGAGTATGCATACATAATCTTCTTTATTTGACCTAATTTGGATGATAGTTGAAGAGGGCGGTAGCCCCTTTGAGATTGATTTCCAACTTCCTTTGGGACTGACCTTTGATTTACAAGATCCGGTCAAAACCCCAAGGGGAGAGATCAGTATCTGAGCTAGTTTGGGCTTGTACCCAGCCCCCCCACTGGATCTGAGCTGGCTTGGGTTTTCAGCCCCCATTCTAATGATCTGCTCAGATAACCCAACCCCCAACTATCTGCTCAGGTTTCCCCAAAACAGTTTTTTCCTTATCTGAAAAGCCCACCAAAAATCTGGCCTTCCAGGAATCAACCTGAGCTCCACCCATATGCTCCTTCAAGCAGATAAAAACAGCAAAGGCAGAATCATCCTTTGGTCAGAGAGTTGAAAGACGCCAGCAAAGATGCTTTGCATCAGAGACTCTCTGTCCCATGGATTTCGGCATATATCTTCCTCTATCTAATGACTTTTACTAACCAGACTTTAACCATGCTCCCAAACCTTGCAATAAACCTCTTTTTACCCATCTAGGTTTTCTGGCCTGTAAATTCATTTACAGGGGACTCTTGCTGCCACTAGACCTGATTTAACTTTGTAACCTTGCACCAAATCCTTAGGGGTTGCAGGGGAGCTCCAGGTGACTCCCTGTACCCCAATCCTGCCACTAGACCTTAATTAATCCTATTGAGGCATATACCTCATTATTAGGTATTTGCCTCATTTGGTTCCCTGTTACCTCATCAATAGCGAAGTTTAGGTTTTGCTCACACCCCCAATTTTTCTCTCCACTGTAGAAAAAGCTTTTTTGTACCCCTCTTTTATGTGTCCCCTTCTTCATCTTCCTTCCCCTTTAACCTATCGGATCTCTCTCAGCCCTTAGTTTTTGTTTGTTTTTTTAATCATCCAAATATACTCAACTTATATCCTTATTCTCTATGCAGGCTTCTAACTGTCCTAATATTAATATTGTTCTTAGAAATTACTTGTATTATTTTCTCAATAAGGATATAAACAGTTTACCTTTAAGTCCATTATTATTTCTTTTTCATTTTTAGTTTTTTTGGCTTCTTTTGAATCTTGTATATGAATGTAATTTTTTTTCAGTACTGCCCTTTTAAACATAAATGTTTGAAAGTTTTCTGTTTTATTAAATTGTCATTTTTGTTCCCCAACTCCAAAGAAATATAATTACTTTTGCTCTTTTGCCTTCCAGAATATCATATTCCAAATCATCTACTCCTTTAACTCTGAAGCTGCTAAATCCTGTATTGTATTCTGGGCCAGCTTTCACCTCTGTGTCACAGACCTTATTTGATGATTTCTTAAGTTGTCTTGGGCTGGAAAAATATCTTACTCCAACCTTTTTTTGACTCTGCTGCTTGACTATATTTGAAAAACTATTTTAAAGTTATTTAGAGGGAATTGTTGTGAGAGTTTGGCTGGGTTGTTGCACATACTCTGCCATCTTGCCTCTAATCAATAGGTTCCTAAGATTTTTTCAATAAAAAAATTAATCATTGCTTTCTTTGTTTTGTTTTTTTTATGTCTTTTATTTTGGGAAAAAATCCTGAATTTAGCCAAAATTTGAAATAAATTTTAATATTTTACTAAATATATATCTTAGGTGTGTATCTATCATTTCATATATCCTATTTCTATGGAAAATTACTACCTCTAGAGACTTAAAGTTACTAAAGAACAATAGAGAAGTACACAGTGAGTGTGAGTAGGCAGCAACATATTACCAACCAAGAATTGTTTACATGGAATAAAAAATGTTAGGTAGACCAGTCATGTAGTAAGGAAGAACAATAACTGATTTACAGTTTGCACACTCCATTGGTATCTCCACATTGAAAAAGAATGTCCAAATATCAGTGGACAAATCACTTACCAAGCATTCATAGAAATATATGGATAAAAATGAAATGGGATAAGAGGCTATGTATGAACTGCTATTTGCATTATTAAAAGGAGTGCACACATTAGGGGATCTCAAAATTTTTTCATTATATTAAAGTGAATGCCATGCTAATTACATAAATTTTCTTGACAAAGTAAATAGTGCCTAACAATGTTGGAAGCAATATACTTCTATGGAGCTAGATTTGTAAAAGTATCTACTTGGTCTATCCCAATGGATCTGAGATAGGAATGCCAACAAGATATAAGGATATCTCACTCACTTCTTGATTATCTGGTTAGGAGCCCAGTTATTTCTGGATTAAGTTGGTAAAAGTTAGAAAAAAAATTAACAAAAATTAGTAGCAAAAGTTACAACAGAGCAGCAAACTTCCAGAGAGTCTTTTTTTTTTTTTCCAGAAAGGAGAAAATATAGCTAAGGTAATCAGTGCTTCCCATATAATTTCTGATGGTGTGTCTTTGGTGGGGGAAGGGGAAAAGTTAAAAAAAAATATTGTCCTACCCTTCTAGGTTATATTTTAGAGTTAAATATGGTGGGTTTTAGTTGTTTTCAGGAATGTCTAATTCTTCATGACCCCATTTGGAGTTTTTTTTTTTAGCAAAGATAATGGGGTAGTTTGCCATTTCCTTCTCCATTTAAAGCAAAGTATCTGAGAGAATTCCAAAGATGTTAAATACTGATAAATAGTTTCCAATAGAAAAAATCTGAGATTGTGGTAGAATGATGGCACTTGATTTATCTTCTTGTGTATGGAGGGAAGAATAGCTGTTTTCATTGGCATAGGGAAGTCCCAAGTGAGATAATTCCCTTTACTGTTGTAGGACAAATAAAGTTTTAGAGAGCTGCCTGTGCTTAACTAGGTTTATGTCAGGGGCAGAACCTGAACTCATGTTTTTCATGGATGCTTATTGGCTACACCATAAATCCTCTCATAGATCATGCACAGATAACATATATATTTCTGAACACTATTGTCTAAGGGGCATTGTTGCTTAATGAGTAATATGAGCTAAATGCTCAAGGTAATAGAATCAAGCAAAAGATAAAGGCGTTAGACTACCCTGTGATTTCCAAGGAAACCAAATTTCCCTTTATTAAAAATATTTCTCAAAGCAAAGCTCCTTATGAATGTCTCTCTCTAATGTTGATTTTTTTTTTTTCTCCCTCAGCTACGTTTCAAGCTCTTTGTCTCAATTTGCAATGTCTTGGCAGTGGTATTTTCATCCTCCTCCTTCCCATGAGCCACAGTAATGTTCCATTTCAGGCTTTTTTTTTTCCCTTCCTCAGGTCCTTAACAGCTCTTCTCATCACATACCATCTGCTGCTTCTGACTGGCGTCAACAGTAGAACACAACAACAACAACAACAAAACCTTTTTTATTTTCTGAAAATAACAATTCTGTCTTTAAATCTCTTTCTTTTTGAGGGATAACAAATTACTATTAGAAAGAACATACTTTTCCAGTAGTGCCCAGGCATTTTAAAGTGGAATAGATGATCTAGATTGAATGATAAGACAAACCCAAATCTGCAGTAGCTAAAATTGAAGCAACAGACTGCTCTAAATGTTGGGATTTTTCAGTTTCTTTTCAGCTGGGAAAACTACATTTCCCAATATCCCCTGTTGCCAATGTGAAAACACACTTTTTTCTTTTTCTTTCTTTTCTTTCTTTCTTTCTTTCTTTTCTTTTCTTTTCTTTTCTTTTCTTTTCTTTCTTTCTTTCTTTCTTTCTTTCTTTCTTTCTTTCTTTCTTTCTTTCTTTCTTTCTTTCTTTCTTTCTTTCTTTCTTTCTTTCTTTCTTTCTCTTTCTTTCTTTCTCTTCTTTCTTTCTCTCTTTCTTTCTCTCTTTCTCTCTTTCTCTCTTTCTCTCTTTCTTTCTTTCTTTCTTTCTTTCTTTCTTTCTTTCTTTCTTTCTTTCTTTCTTTCTTTCTTTCTTTCTTTCTTTCTTTCTTTCTTTCTTTCTTTCTTTCTTTCTTTCTTTCTTTCTTTCTTTCTTTCTTTCTTTCTTTCTTTCTTTCTTTCTTTCTTTCTTTCTCTTTCTTTCTTTTCTTTCTTTCTTTCTTCTAGCATTTATTAAGCCCTATGTGCCAGTTAAGTGGCTAGTTATGTGCTAGCTTTATTATGCTAAGCATTGAAATTATTTTGGTAATAAACTACTTAGGAGAAAATGATAAAGATGCTTTCTTTGGTACTCATATAATATCTATCATTCACAAGTGTTTAATTTGCTTTTTAACATCCCAAACAAAAGCCACACTGAATAAATGATGCATAGTGCATTATAGTAGTATATATTGCCATCAGTATCACTACTCTAAGAAACATGGTATTGTCATGGGTATAAGGCCAGCTTTGGAGTCAGCAAAATATGGATCCAGTTCCTGGCTTTGGCATGCATCAGGTCTCTGATCATGGCCAAGTAATTTAATTTTTCAGTACTCCAGGAAAATACCTAACGCTATTATGATACAGTTGAAAGAGTATTGGCCTTGGAATCAATGGAATTCAGTTTGAACCTCACCTCTGACACTTATTCCCTGGGTGACCTTTGACAAATCACCACTACACACCTGCCAGATTGGCTAGAATGACAGGGAGAGATAATGCAGAATGTTGGAGGGGATATGGGAAAACTGGGACACTGATACATTGTTGGTGGAATTGTGAATATATCCACCATTCTGGAGAACAATTTGGACTTATGCTCAAAAAGTTATCAAACTGTGCATACCCTTTGATCCAGCAGTATTACTACTGGGCTATTATCCAAAAGAGATACTAAAGAAGGGAAAGGGACCCATATGTGCAAGAATGTTTGTGGCAGCCCTCTTTGTGGTGGCCAGAAACTGGAAACTACATGGATGCCCATCAATTGGAGATTGGCTGAATAAATTATTGTATATGAATATTATGGAATATTATTGTTCTGTAAGAAATGACCAACAGGATGATTTCAGAAAGGCCTGGAGAGACTTACATGAACTGATGCTGAGTGAAATGAGCAGGACCAGGAGATCATTATATACCTCAACAACAATACTATATGATGATCAATTCTGATGGACGTGGTCCTCTCCAACAATGAGATGAACCAAATCAGTTCCAATAGAGCAGTAATGAACTGAACCAGCTACACCCAGTGAAAGAACTCTGGGAGATGACTATGAACCACCACATAGAATTCCCAATCCCTCTAATTTTGTCCACTTGCATATTGGATTTCCTTCACAGGCTAATTGTACGCTATTTCAAAGTCCGATTCTTTTTGTACAGCAAAACAACTTTTTGGACATGTATACATATATTGTATTTAATTTATACTTTAACCTGCCATCTGGTGGGGGGAAGGGAAAAATTAGACCAAAAGGTTTGGCAATTGTCAGTGTTGTAAAATTACCCATACATATATCTGGTAAATAAAAACTATTAAAATATAAAAATAAATAAATAAATAAATAAATTAAAGCAGCATAGCATGATTGTCTCTTTATCTACATATAGATTACCAAGTCATAAAGTCATACACATAACAAGAACCATAGAGAATAAAGGAATAGTGAAGGAAATATCTGAGATAATTTAACAGCACAAAGACTGCCCACATTTTTGTAGTCTAGAACTGATTCTGTTTTTGCCAAATGACAATGAGAGCTTGGTTGCAATTGCTACAAATAAATAGGATCTGGGTGGGAGATGAAGAGAGAAGGAAAATTATGCTTTACAGACTTTAAATGACTCAATGTTAATTCTAAAGCATTTAATGTAATCCAGAAAATTTAAAGCAAACCAGAACTAATAAGAACTAATATTTTTATTTAACTAAAATTGGTTTTTTGCTTTTTGTAACATAATTTATATATTACATCTCATCTGAATTTTGTAAAAATTATAGAAAGTAAGGTTTTTTTTTTTTTTTGTCTTTTTTTTTTTTTTTTTTGCTGATGAAGATCTGGAGACTAGTAAAGGACTTGTTCAGGATCACACAGATAATAACTCTCCAAAGTAAGATTTGAATTTAGGTCTTCCTGGTTTTAAGTTCAGGGTTCTAATCACCCAAATAAGCTGTTTCTGTTGAAGTTTATTTCAAGCTTTGTTTTCAGAGGTATATGAAATTCTGTCAAGTAAATTATAAGAGGTAGTATAGTAGAAGAAAAAACTATTGGATTTGGAGTTAAAGGGCATGCATTTAAACCATAGCTTTGCTATTCAATACATATATGACCATAAGAAAATATTTCAATTCTCTCAGCTTCAGTTTTTCATCTCTAAAATGAAGGCTAGGTGGCTTCAGTGATCCCTTATGATTCATTTTTTAAATTTTGTTTTTTATCTCAAAATAAAGTTGTTATGGCTTCTGTAACTTAAAATTAAGTTGGTTAGCCTTGATTTCCCCTTATTTTTTTCTGTCTCCTAAAGGTGAGGGAAATGAAATTATTACTTGAGCCATGTTTACAGGGAAATCTGTCACTCAAAGTCTCACACACTTGTCTCCAACCTACTTTTCTAGTTTAGATCCATCAAAAACAGTCCCCACTGTACTCTGGATTGTACTTTCCCACTTCTATGGCTATCTCCATATTTCTGTCTACTCTCTTAACTTTTTTTTTCTTCCACTTGAAATTCTACATCTATTCTTCAAAGTCTATAATTCTTAGAATTCCACTCTTTCCTGGTTCTTCTCTTACTTATCTGATCTCTCTTTCTCTGTATCCTTTACTGGATCCTTTTCCGGATCATTTCTTTTAACCTGAAGTGTCCCTCATAGTTCTGTCCTGAGTCTCTTCTCTTCTCTTTTCCTAAGCTTATACTACTTCACTCTCTGCTGATGTTTCTCATATCTATTTATCCTTTTTTTTATCTATTCACCTCTAATTTCACTTCTGGAACTCTCTTTCAGACATCTCAAACTGGATTCCAGTATTCATTTTAAATTAAATTTGCCAAAAAAGAGAACGCATTCTTTCCTCTTAAACATTCCCTCCTCCTTACTTTCTCTATTAAAAAAGCAACATGATCTTTCAAGTCATTTAGACTTGTAACCTAGGATTTGTAAACCTTCTTCATGATTATTTTCCAAGCTTTTGGCAAGGCCTGTCAATTTTTAGCATCTCTTAAATAGGTCTCCTCTCCTCTCATGCTGCCCACACTCTGGCCCTGCCCTAATCACCTTAAAACTTGATTATTTCAATAGCCTGCTGGTGTGTCTGCCTGCCTAAAGTCTTTCTCCACTCCAATACGTTCTGCATCTACCAATTAAATTGATTTCCCTAAAGCACAAGTCTCATTATGTTCCTCCCTTACTCAGTAAACTCCAGTTGCTTCTTATTACCTCCAAGAGCAAATAAAAATGCTCTGCTTGGTGTTAAAAGTCTATTATAATCTAGCCCTCACCTACCTTTTTAGATTTCTTACACTTTACTTTTAAATACATGAAGTCTTTGATCCAGTGACACTGGACTCCTGGCTGTTCTATGAACAAGACAGTTCATCTTTCCACTCTAGGAATTTTTCTTGCCATCTTCCATGCTGGGAACATTCTCCCTCTGTTACCTGTTGATCTCCCTGGGTTCCTTTAAGTCCTAACTAATATCCTTCCTTCTACAGAAAGCCTTCCCAAACCCTTCTTAATTTCAGTGTTTTTCCTCATCATTATTTTCTATTTATCCTAATTATAGCTTGCTTTAGAAATGTGTGCATAAATACATATATATGTTATGCATATATAGCTATATTTGTTTGCATATTGTTTCTCCTATTAGATTATAAGCTTTTTGAGGATAGTAATTGTTTTACTCTCACCCTTACCCTTTCCCCTTGTGCTTAGTACAGTGTCTAACACATAGTAGAAGTTTAATGAAGGATTCTTAATTGGTTGATTGTTGCCCTTGGACAGAAAGGACTTCTATTTCCTCTGAATTCTTGTAGCATTTATATTTTAGCCTTTTTTTTTAGCAGAAATTATTACCTTCACTTTTTATGACAAAATTTAAATTCTTCAACTTAATTTTTAAAATCCTTCACCATATAGCTTGGGCACACTTTTACAGATTATTTCATATTATTCCCCTTCATGCACTCTGATTTCAGAAAACTGGAAGGACATTTGAACTGGAAAATTGAGAGAAATATGGAGCTAGATATAGATAAGAATGATCTTTACATATAGGTAATTAATATAGATATGGAACTAACTATCCCTATAACTCCTTCTCTTTTTATATATACATATATAGACACACACACATACATATATCTATCTAAATGTAGATAGCTGTACAAACATAGATATAATTATATCAATATGAATATACACACATATACATGCACCCATGTCTATGTGTACTTATGAATACATATAACTGTAGCGCTATATAGTATAGAAACTAGACCATTTTAGAGTCCCTCTGAGGAGATAAAGAGAAAAAAAAGTTAAATGAAACCAACATTTATTGTTTCTTGATCACATCTCAAACAGTATAAATGGTTCTTCTTTGGGAAAATGGGTATATGCCATTTAACTTCTCCTATTACGATGAATTTCAAAGCTATTCAGAAAGAAAACAAGGAGAATAGGTTGAGTAGTTGGAGGAGTATGAGGTTTATTGTACTACTCCCATGAGTTTTACAGATTTAGTTTTAAATGTTAGCTCTGGTTCCCAAATGCTATCTAGCTGCCAGGATTACTGGAATACCCATCTTCCAAAACCTTTACTTTTATCATCACAATTAAATAGAGAGCAAAATAGTGTTGATGTGTGTTAAGAGAGAAGAGAAAGCAGTTTCCTGCATAGTTCCCTCAATTTTGTAGCTACTTGTTTGAAACTATGGGTTTCTCACAACACAAATTAAATAGAAATAAAACTTCATTATTTTTTCCTAAAATAACCATGTAATTAATTTTCCAAAACACTAAAAAAGTTATGGAAAAAAATGAATGAATGTTCCATACCTGGACCTAGGAGAGACTGTTTCTTAGGAAGTTTTGGATTTGCTGACAATTTTATAGGCAGGAAAGTCTACATTCATCTTCCCTTCCAGGACCTATCTTGCTATTTCTGTTGGTCTCATTCTAGCCTTGAATATATTACCTTAATTCATGATCTAACAGATTCTTTTGTATATACTTGTCTCTTCAATAATATTTGAAATATCCTGAGGGTAGGGACCACATCTTACATTTTATACTTCTTTCGTGTTTCCTTAGGAAATGGATTAGATATTTACTAATGCACTTCATAGATCTGAGAATGTAAATGATAAGGCCTTTAAAAAGATCCATCTTTAGATGAAAAAGTCTTTAAAAAGATCCATCTTTAGTCAACTCTTGAATATAAGTATATCATTACATGTAGCCAAATGCTCTTTTTTAGTTGTAAAAGTACAGAAAAAAAAACAATGTCAAATATGGAATTTACTTCAAAATGGGGAAAATGCAAAAAAGAAAGCAAAATACAGATTGTAGTTATAGTAGCTAGGTGGTCAAATGGTTATAGCACTGCACCTGAACTTAGGGTGACGAGTTCAAATCCATACTAAGACACTTTAGTTATGTGAATCTAGGGAAGTCTTGATTAGAATTCCATAGCTGCAAAATGTGGATACCTATCTCCAAGACTTGGGAGGATAAAATGAAATTGCATCTATAAAACACTTTGTAAATTTTAGAGCATTGTATAAATGGAGTTATTATTATCGTTATTATCTCTATTATTGTCCAGTTACATAACAAGACAAGTCATTCAACATTTCTAAACATTGCTTTTCTTATTTGTAAATTTTGGAGTTTGGCCTGGATAAGACCAAACATGGCTTCTAGTTCTAGCATTAGATTCCTACATTGAAAAAAAAAATAAACTTTCTTTATAAACAATGTTTCTAGCCCTGATTCTAATCACTACACCTACTGAGTTTGCAGAGCTACAAATATTTGATTCAGGCAAAGTAAATATCTGAATCAATACTTTCCAAACAACTCAAACCAACAAAAAGAATCATTCTAAAAAATAGGGCCCATAGGTGGCAGTACCTTACAATGAAAATCACAGGACAAATATTTTTGAGCTAAAGAAAAAGTCAATAAAGTAAAACTCATCTATCATCGACTTTAAAATGGAAAAATAATAAAAAACAAATGGCCCTCCCAGTTATAAGGGCACAGACTTTTAGTTTGCAGCTGCAAAAGCTGAGGGAGCAATGTGACATATAGATTTAAGGATAAACAATACAGTTTGTTTTTGGTGAGATCTTCATGGAAGGCTTATGCAATGCATTTAAGCAATTTGCTATGAAGCTTCCAAAAACAAAGAAAGTGGAAAGATACATTGACTTATTATTAGGACAGTCAGGGAAAGAAGTAGACTAGAGAAGTTACTTTCACAAAAGCAATTAACTGGTAGCCTGGGCATAGGCAGGCATAAAGTAGTTTTTGGGAGATAGAAAGATTTAAATTATATATAAGAGGGAGTATTTCTTTTCAGTATGGGCTAGATTAAATGAACTTTCTTGTAACTCTAAAATCCTGTGATTTCATGAATTCCAGTTTTGTTTCCAACATTTATTAGCTTTGTGATCCTGGTCAAGTCACAACATTTTAGTATTCTAGTGACTCTAAAGTTTTAGGTTACAGGGAGAAATGACAGGTTGAGAAACAAATAAATAATCATTTATAACCAAATTGCTTTAAAAAGTTATTTAAAATTTGATGAACAATAACAATATTATATATATATATATGTGTGTACATATATATATATATGTACATATGAAATATATAAATGCCCATTCTTAAAGTACCTTCTTATGCCCTTATGATATTCATTTTGCAATTGCAGCTGTTTGTATGTATTTTTCATGTTCTTTGCTAGACTATAACTTCTTTGGATCTTATTCGCCATATTTGATTTTTGCAGAGTACTTGGTAGAATAGTAGAAGTATCTTCTCTAGTACCTGATGGGCACTCAATAAATGATTTTTCTTTTTTGTTGTTGAACTTGTTTACTTTGAATGCACTGTCATAGATATTATCTGATTTGATCCTGAAAACATGGGTGTACATAAGGTGGGGAAAACTTCTATAACCTGATGCAGAGTTTTCTTCTTTCTTTCTTTCTTTCTTCTTCTTCTTTCTTTCTTCTCTTTCTTTCTTTCTTTTCTTTTCTTTCTTCTTTCTTTCTTTCTTTCTTTCTTTCTTTCTTTCTTTCTTTCTTTCTTTCTTTCTTTCTTTCTTTCTTTCTTTCTTCTTTCTTTCTTTCTTTCTTTCTTCTTTCTTTCTTTCTTCTTCTTTCTTTCTTTCTTTCTTTCTTTCTTTCTTTCTTTCTTTCTTTCTTTCTTTCTTTCTTTCTTTCTTTTCTTTCTTTCTTTCTTCTTCTTCTTTCTTTCTTTCTTTCGCCTTGCCCAGAATCACACAGCTAGGAAGTGTTAAGTGTCTGAGGCCAGATTTGGACTCAGGTCCTCCTGACTACAAGGCTGGTGCTCTAACCACTGCACCACCTAGCTGCCCAGATTCAGAGTTTTAAATGAGCAGAACCTAGATGTGTGGAATGGAGTTATGATAAAATGAAGGACTTACAGGAATGTTTAAATTCTTTTTCTGTATTTTTTTATGGTGTGTGCTAGCCAATATTTACTTAAACTTTAGAAACATTTACTCAACCAGAGATGATGATGTTTGTCCTTGTTCAATGTTATCAATATTTAGATTATTAAATGCCGTCAGCTCCACAATCTGAAGTTTGAAGGTCTGATGGATGATTTCTCTCAGAATCAGAGAAACTGAAAATGTTCTGTTCTAATTTTCTTTTGATATCTATTTCTCAATGCTCCCCAATTTATGATGTAATCCTTTATAACATAAATCTTCCATTCCAATGTCTCAAAATAGGAGCAACCAATTAAATGCCTCCCCTTCCCCTTCTCAATGCTCTCTTATTTGTGATGTAATTTCTTGTATAAAAGCTATGTATCTTGTATAAAAGCTACTTCTAACGCGAGCTTTCTCTTTCTTATCCCCGCAATGGGGTGGCTCATCCTCCGGAGGTTTTTCAATAAACAGCTTTTCTGCCTTCTACTGAGTGATCTCTAAGTAGTCATTTTGGGTAAGGGTCTTCTACACCCCCCCCCATAGAGAATGATTTACATAACAACAAGCTTGTAAAATAAATAATTTTGAAAGATTTAAGAAGTCTGATCAATGCAGCAATTGACCACAATTCCAAAAAACCAATTGTGAATCAGACCTATTTCTTCTCAGAGAAGCAGTGTGTGTAGTGTATGATACACATTTTTTGGGGGGAGGGCATGAATATATGAGTATTTGACTTCCTTGACTATATATATATATATATATATATATATATATATATATATATATATATTTGTTACAAAGAGTATCTTTTCTTTTCTTTTTCCATCTCAAATTTTGGGAAGTGAAGGAGGAGGAGAAAATGCTAGTTAAGTGAAAAGCAAAAGATAATTTGGTTAAACAATTAAAAATAGCATGAAGAATTAGAATACAGACTAGAAAAGGAGTTATGCAGAAAACTGAAATTCTTCAATCTCAATCTATATTATTAAAACACTGGCCAGGGAAAACACTAATATTCTTCATTATTAAATTCAGTGAAGTACTGAAGATAGAAAGAAAGAAAACTCTTCATTAAGTTTATTTATGATAGAGATAACACATATTTTAGCTGTCAAGGATATGACACATGAATCTCAGTAGCAAAATGTGGAAAGAGGAAGAAAATAACATTTAGGCATGTGATTTAGCCATGTAACAATGAGAATATTATCCTTGAGATAAAATTTCTTTGCTTCATTAATACTATAGAATATTTAGATTTTATAGCTCAGGTACGATCTCATCTAATCTATATGAATCCCCTCTATAATGCATATTAAATAGATATCAGTCAGCCTATACTTATAATCATCCATGAAAGAGGTATTTATTTCACTACTCCAAATAACCCATTGTGCTTTTGGATAGCCATTTGAATAGTCAACTGTGTTGCATTTCTATTAAGTACATGGTATTATGGAAGAATATTCTATCCATCTGTCCAATCTCTCTCTTTGTCTCTCTTCCTCTGTCTTTGTCTCTGTCTCTCCCTGCTTGCTCCATCCTTCTTTCTCTGTTTTTTCCCTCCCTTTTCCCATACTTCCTCTTTCTGTCTGTCTGTCTCTCTTTCTCTTTGTCTTTCTGTCTTTGTTTCTCTCTATCTCTCTCTGTTTCTGTCTCTGACTTTGTCTTGGTCTCTAGCTCTATGACCCTGTGAAGGGACTTTCTTCTCTGCAAAATGGGAGAATTATAACACCTACCTCTCGATATTGTGAAAGTAAAATGAAATACTGTAAAGTCCCTAGCTCATTACACAGTACATAGTGATCATTTAATAAATACTTATTCCTTCCCTCCACCCCAACCTCTGTCATCTATCTGACATGTTCCCTGTCTCAAGGAGCTAAAGATCTGGTTGGGCTGACAGAACACAGAAATAAAAGAATGCAACACATACTTTTATTTATTTTTAAATAACAGCTTTTTATTTTCAAAATATTTGCAAAGATAGTTTTTAACTTTCACTCTCACAAAATCTTGTGTTCGAAATTTTTCTCCTTCCTTTTCCCCACTCCTCCTCTAGACATCAAGTAATTCAATATATGTTAAACACGTGCAATATTTCTATACATATTTCCACAATTGTCTTGCTGCACAAGAAAAATCTTATCAAAAAGGAAACAAAATGAGAAAGAAAACAAAAAGCAAGCAAACAACAACAAAAAAAAGGTAAAAGTACTATGTTGTGATTCATACTCAGTTCTCACATCATCTTTCTGGATGCAGATGGTTCTTTCCATCAGATTGGAACTGGCCTGAATCATTTAATTGTTGAAAAGAACCACATCCAACAGAATTGATTATTGCTTTCTTGCTGTGTACAACATTCTCTTGGTGTTAATAACTTCACTTGCCATTACAAAAAGGGCTGCTACAAACATTTTTGCACATGGGTCCTTTTCCATTTTTTTATGATCTCTTTGGGATATAGGCCCAGTAGAGACACTGCTGGATCAAAGAGTATGCACAATTTGATAGCCCTTTGGGCAAAGTTCTAAATTTCTCTTCAGAATGTTTGGATCAGTTTACAACTCCACCAACAATTCATCAGTGTCCCATTTTTCCCAGATCCCCTCACAACATTTATCATTACCTTTTCTTGTCATCTTAGCTGATCTGAGAGGTGTATAGTAGTACCTCAGAGTTATTTTAATTTGTTTTCTCTGATAAATAGCGATTTAGAGCATTTTTTCATATGACTAAAATTATTTCAATTTCTTAATCTGAAAATTTGTCTTTATAATATAGTTTTACGTCTGGTACAGCTAAGCCACCTTTATTTGAATTTTTTTCTTTAATTTTCTTGAAAGCAACACATACTTTAAAATTGTGATGCAGTGGGTGGAGTGCTGGAGTTGGACTTTGCAGAACTGGGTTCAAATCCTGTCTCTTTACACTTACAATCTGTTTGACCAAGGACAGGCCTTTATCACCTTGGTTTCTTCATTTGCAAAATGGGTAAAACAATAGGGTTACTGTAATGATTAAATGAGATAACATGCACACCTTAAAATAATATATATAAATACTAATTATTATTATAGACAACTTTTGGGGGAATGTTTCATGGATATATTATTCTTTTTCTGGGAGAGATTTTACAGATTGGGGAATAGTAGATATATAAATAAAGTAAAAAATGAATAAATAAGTTGTGAATATAGAATAAATATAATAAAATAAAGAATAAACAAGTTATATGTCATGGATGGCTTGATAGAACCGTTGGTCCTTATCAACTTGGGAAAGATAAGAGATTAGTGACATAGGAGCCTGGATGGTATAATAAACAGAAGATATAATATTATAGATTCTCTCTGAAGATAGATCATATAGGCTAGCCATGTCCAAAAAAGAATCCCCTCTATTCTATATAATAAACAAACAAACAAACAAACAAATGAATGAACAAATAAACAAACAAACAAACAAACATAAATAAATAAATAAGTAAATAAATAAATGGATAAATAAAGAAATAAATAAAAGGAAGTTTCTGTACTCATATGAGAAGGAAGGTGATACAATAAATGTAACTCAGGTTGCAAGAAATGATTCCTTCCTTAAACAAAGCTCAGACTACTTTTTGAGTGTTTTTAAAGTAGGGACCTAGATTCATGCTTCTTTGCTTCTGTAGAATGATTGTGCCACACATAATAGATACTTAATAAATATTTGTTGATTGATTGATTAAAATGAAATGATTTTCTCAAACTTCTTTGCTTGGGATTCAAGCAACTCCATATTCAGATATCTTGCCAGCTGACCTTGCCAACCTTGTTACAATTTATTTCCCTCCATGCATTCTATTGTACGGTCATATTAAACTGTATCTCCTGTGTTTTTCTATCTTTGTGTCTTTGTTCACACCATTCCTTAGCCTGAAATGTCTTTCTTCTACTCTTTTCCTGTTGAATCCCAACACACCCATTAAGATGCAACACAAATACTATCTCTTATTAAAAGCCTCCACTGAAAAGCTTTACCCTTGGACCTTACTTTGTTTTGCAGCTCTCTACAGCTTTACCAGATACAGAAAAATTCCACTGGTTAACATATGATGCATAAGCTCAAATAAGCAAAATAACATATTAATAGGGCCACAAGTTGAGTGAAGAAAAGAATATCTTCACACAAGATGGAGAGATTTTCTTTAGCTTAGGCAGAAGGAAATGGTAGAAGCTATTACAGTCAGTGGTCATAATATGGTCATAAGATGGTCACCATCTTGTATTGGAAAAGAGGCAGAATGATCTGGAGGTACAAAAATATACTGGAGGATTTTCTATGTAGTTGAGTAATCTATACCACACGGTCATCATGTGTCACCATGACAAGGAAAAACAATGGTGGAGGGCATCTAGCTAACTTCTTATTAATTAAATAAGTGAACTTATAATCTACAGATCACAGCTCTGGGTCCTGATATACTAAACTTTAATATTTTATTAATTTGATTAATATTAATTGCAATAGAATGGTCCATCTTAATTATTTCTTTTTCAAGGATTTGGGATCTGATGGTTTGTAAAATCCACTATCATTCTGAAACTTTGGGATTTTGTGATTAAAAAAAAAAGCCCAACTGTTTTACATCAATTAACTGATCTTTGACAGAAATCTGTCTATAATATTTTCAAATAACCTATTTATCCATGAAGTTTAAACTTTGATTCTAGCTAGTCATATGCAAACACTAACACCTCAAATCACAAATAAAGAACTAGAACAGTTCTAAAAGGATACCATTTCCAAATGCTTGTTTTCAACCCTGATTTTGTATAATAACCAACTTTTTCTCTAGACACCTGTTCTTTGTAAGTATCTCTGGTGGGATGCCAAAAGCAATTAGACACTGAGAATTTCTTACATCTGTTTCTCAATTTCCCAGAGTCTAAAGCAATATCTATTATCTATGCAACATTTTATTAAAGCTACTTCTGAAATAAAAATAAGAGGATGACTTGGGGAGGAGGATGTTAACATTGAGTATTATGCTAGTATGAGTATTCCTTTTTTGTAAAGGGGAAATGAGTATAATTTGAGGGAAACATCTTACAAAATACTTTTTTATATGTCTGTCTGCTTTTGCTTCACTTTAACTCTAGTAAGAGCCTGTAAGGACACAGACTAACAAGGGCAGAAAACCTAAACAAAGATGGCTCTTTATTTCTTCTTTTTTTATTATAACTTTTTATTGTCAGAACATATGCATGGGTAATTTTTTAACATTATCCCTTGCACTAACTTGTGTTCCAACTTTTCCCTTCCCTCCCTCCACCTCTTTCCTTAGATGGCAGGCAGTCTTATACATGTTAAATATGTTATAATATATTCTAGATGCAATATATGTGTGCAGAACCGTATAGTTCTCTTGTTGCACAAGAAGAATTTGATTCAGAAGATAAAAATGACCTGTGAAGAAAAACAAAAATGCAAATAATCCATATTCATTTCCCAGTGTTCCTTCTCTGGGTGTAGCTGATTCTGTCCATCATTGATCAATTGGAACTGAATTAGATCTTCTCTTTGTTGAAGATATCCACTTCCAGAAGAATATAATTTCATACTGTATTGTTGTATGAAGTATAATGATCTCCTAGTTCTGCTCATTTCACTCAGCATCAGTTCATGTAAGTTTTTCCAAGCCTCTCTGTATTCATCCTGTTGGTCATTTCTTACAGAACAATAATATTCTATAACATTCATATACCACAATTTACCCAACCATTCTCCAATTGATGGGCATCCATTCATTTTCCAGTTTCTAGCCACTACAAAAAGGGCTGCCACAAACATTTTGGCAATACCGGTCCCTTTCCCTTCTTTAGTATCTCTTTGGGATATAAGCCCAGTAGTAGCACTGCTGGATCAAAGGGTATGCACAGTTTAATAACTTTTGGGGCATAATTCCAGATTGCTCTCCAGAATGGATAGATGCATTCACAACTCCACCAAAAATGCATCAGTGTCCCAGTTTTCTCTCATTTCCTCCAACATTCATCCTTATCTTTTCCTGTCATCTTAGCCAATCTGACAGGTGTGTAGTGGTATCTCAGAGTTGTCTTAATTTGCATTTCTCTGATCAATAGTGATTTGGAACACCCTTTCATATGAGTAGAAATGGTTTCAATTTCATCATGTAAAATTGTCTGGTCATATCCTTTGACCATTTATCAATTGGAGAATGGCTTGATTTCTTATAGAGTCAGTTCTCTGTATATTTTGGAAATGAGGCCTTTATCAGAACCTTTAACTGTAAAAATGTTTTCCCATTTTGTTCCTTCCCTTCTAATTTTGTTTGCATTAGTTTTGTTTGTACAAAGACTTTTTAATTTGATATAATCAAATTTTTCTATTTTGTGATCAATAATGAACTCTAGTTTTTCTTTGTTCACAAATTCCTTCCTCTTCAACAAGACTGAGAGGTAAACGATCCTACGTTCCTCTAATTTATTTAAAATTTCATTCTTTATGCCTAAATCATGGACCTATTTTGATCTTATCTTTGTGTATGGTGTTAAATGTGGGTCCATGCCTACTTTCTGCCACACTAATTTCCAGTTTTCCCAGCAGTTTTTGTCAAATAGTAAATTCTTATCCCCAAAGTTAGGATCTTTGGGTTTTTCAAATACTAGATTGCTATAATTATTGATTATTTTGTCCTGTGAACGTCATCTATTCTACTGATCAACTAGTCTATTTCTTAGCCAATATCAAATGGTTTTGGTGACTGCTGCTTTATAATATAGTTTTAGATCAGGTACAGCTAAGCCACCTTCATTTGATTTTTTTTTTTTTTTCATTAGTTTCGTTGAAATTCTTGACCTTTTGTTCTTTTATTTGAATTTTGTTATTTTTTCTAAGTCATTAAAATAGTTTCTTAGGAGTCTGATTGGTATAGCATTAAGTAAATAGATTAGTCTAGGTAGTATTGTCATCTTCATTATATTCGCTTGGCCTATCCAAGAGCAATTAATATGTTTCCAATTATTTAAATCTGACTTTATTTGTGTTTTATAATTTTGCTCATATAATTCCTGACTTTCCTTTGGTAGATAGATTCCCAAATATTTTATGCTTTCAATAGTTATTTTGAATGGAATTTCTCTTTGTATCTCTTGCTGTTGGATTTTGTTGGTGATGTTTAAAAATTCTGAGGATTTATATGGATTTACTTTGTAAACTGCAACTTTGCTTAAGTTGTGAATTATTTCTGATAGCTTTTTAGTAGAGTCTCTGGGGTTCTCTAAGTATACCATCATATCATCTGCAAAGAGTAATAATTTGGTTTCCTCATTACCTACTCTAATCCCTTTAATCTCTTTCTCAACTCTTATTGATGAGGCTAGCATTTCTAATACAATATTCAATAATAATGATTATAGTAAGCAACCTTGTTTTTCTCCTGATTTTACTAGGAATGGTTCCAGCTTATCCCCATTACATATGATGCTTACTGATGGTTTTAAATAGATGCTCCTGACTATTTAAAAAAAAACAGTACATTTATTCCTATCCTCTCAGGTATTTTTTTTTTTATTAGGAATGGATGTTGGATTTTATCAAGTGCTTTTTCTGCATCTATTGAGATGATCATATGATTTTTGTTAATTTGGTTATTGATAAAGTCAATTATGCTAATAGTTTTCCTAATTGAACCATCCCTGCATTCCTGGTAAAAATCCTCCGTGGTCAAAGTGTATTATCCTGGGCATGGTTTCTGTAATCTTTTTGCTAACATTTTATTTAAGATTTTAGCATCAATATTCATTAGGGTGATTGGGCTATAATTTTCTTTCTCTGTTTTCATCTACTTGGTTTAGGTATCAGTACCATGTCTGTGTCATAAAAATAATTTGATAGGACTCCTTCAATCCCTATTTTTTCAAATAGTTTATATAGCACTGGAGTTAATTTTTCTTTAAATGTTTGGTAGAATTCACATGTAAATCTATCTAGTCCTGGGGATTTTTTTAAGGGAGTTGATTAATAGCTTGTTCTATTTCTTTTTCTAAGATAGGACTGTTTAATCAATTTACTTCTTCTGTTAATCTGGGCAAGCTATATTTTTGAAGGTATTCTTTCATTTCATTTAAGTTATAGAATTTATTGGCATAAAGTTGGGCAAAGTAACTCCTAATTATTGCTCTAATTTCTTCTTCATTAGTGACAGCCATTGATTTCAAGCCTTTACCTAAACAATAGAGAGCCTCTTCCACTGAGTACCCTCCCTGTAATAGATGTTCAACATCGTGATCACAATTTGTATTATTTCCCTAAATTAGATTCCAGCTGCAGAGAAAATCTCAGACTGTTTTCAGATTGATATCTCTTTGGGGAGCTGCTCCTTCTTCATTGGGAAGCCATGGCGATCTAGTTACTCCCTTTCTCCATGTCTCTGATAAATGTTACTTTCTATTTCCCTTTGTCTTGGTCTTCACTTGCTTCTAGAGTCTCCATTTCACTTGAGTGGTCTACAAGTCCTGTTAGCATATGATATTTTCCCCTTCTGCTTTTGAAATTTAAGAACCTTCCCTGGTTCACTCTTAAGTGATTTGATCCCTCAGTTATTGTATCCCTGATAGGATTTTACACCTTCAAATTAGTTCTCTTTTTTGGTAAAAGTCCAATAGAAGTGTCTAAAGAACCCATGCACTTCTCTGAAATAATTTCATTTATGTACTCTTATTCAGCTTCCAGTACTTTAAGTTATATGTATTTGCATTTCTTCCTGTGTTTTTCTTCTTTTCTTGAGGGATAGCTCCTTGAAGACCAGGATAAGATTTTATATATCTTTTTCTTTCATAGTAACTGATACAATGTCACATATATATTAAATACAGTAAATATTTGTTGAATGAAAAATTATATTTTAAACTCTAACATAACTTTTCTAAGTGTTAACATTGCTAAATGATGTTATCATTCTTCCTCCTAATTTGAATGATCGTTAAAGCTGGGTAATTCTGTCACCAAAGTATCTCTAACATCCTTCTCTCCATTCATATTTTCACCAATCTTATTTAAGCTCCCATCATCTCTCACTTGGATTATTATAATAACCTCCTTTCAACTTTCCCCTCTTCAGTTTATTCTCTATGCAGTTGCTAAATTAATATTTTGACTATGTAGCTACTCTGTTTAAATAGCTCCATTGTCTTTTTGTTGCTTTCTAGGAAAAAAAAAAAGTAAACTCTTCAGCTTGTCATGTAAAACCCTTCACAATCTGACTTCAGGTTGCCTTATGGTACATTATTACCTTTCACTAATTCTACATTCTAACCAGACTGGTTTGTAGTTTCCATTTCTGCTCCTTTACAAAGATTTTTGACAATAGCTGGAATTCAATGCCTTCTCTTTGTTCCTTTGGGAATTCCCTAATCTCCACCAAGGTTCAGCAGCAGTGCTATCTCCTACATCTGGGCAAAACCAATTATCTCAGTTGTTATTTCTTCCACCAATGACTGTGTACTAACTTTTTATACATTTTTTATGTATGTGTAATGTCTTCCCAAATAATGGAAGCTCCTTAATAAGGATTGTCCGTTTTTAACCTCTATTCCTGGCACTTAGGGCTTGGCCCATTTTAACTGTTAAATAAATGGTTGTATTCAACAAGAATTCAGAATATTCACAATGAATAACAAAACATGCAATTTCTGCCCTTGACAACTAAAAATACTCCAGAAATATTAATAATAATTTCAAGTTGATATTTTAAAGTGTCCACTATGTCCAAAGTACAAAATGTAATAAAATTCTTCAAACATTTTTTACCACACAGGTAAATTTCAAAATGAAAAATAATAACATCCTCTTGGGATGATACTTTAATTATATATACTGAAGTGGCAGAATTCAGGTTTTTGGAACAATATGGATTCAAATGCAGTTTTATTGTTTATTTTCTTCTAGGAATTTGGCAAATCTCTTCATGTCCCTGGGCTTCAGGTACTTCTTATTTAATATAGGATTAAAATTAATGGATTAAGTATCTCTTAACTTCTTTTCAATTCTTACTCTTATGACTATAAGAAATGTCATTTATATTCACTAATATATATGTATATATATAAATACGCATACATAGAGAAATGTATATGTGCACATATACATACAGATGTACATATAAACATAAAATATTTACATAGTTTTCAACCTCAATCAAATGCTGTTCAGTTCTATGAAACCTTTTGATCTTCCAGCAAGAAGTGCTCACTCTATCATCTGAATTTCTGCAGCAATCATTTTTTACTTTCTTTTTGGACTCAAATGTTATTTTAGATCATATTATCTCCCTTGCTAGATAATAAGCTCCTTGAAGACAGAGGATGTAGATTTTTTTTTTTTATCTTTGCAATTGCTCCAGCATACACAGCTAATGCTTAATAAATATTGTTTTAATTTTTAACGACCTGATTGATTCTCATTAATGTTACTTATAAACATTTGTCAGAACTATCATTTATCAAGATACTATTTATACTACAAAGGGTGACTGAATATTAATGGCCCTTGGTTGAAATTATCTTCTCTACTAACCATGCCTAATTAGAGAATGATTCACAGTCTATAGAATGTAAAGAAGTAGAACTCTTCTCATCTAATTTCTTTATTTTTGTCTCAAAACTTCTATTAAAATGTAATATAAATATTAAACCTTACCAGTCATTTGTATCTTAGTGATATAAATGCTTATATAAATGTTTATCTTTATTTTAATATACTCTGTATTACATAGAATGATTATGGGATCTACACTTGATTGGCTGATGAAAGAATGTAACCCTGACATTCTGAGACTCCATCAGAATGCTAGAGTTACAGGGATGGGATAGAAAAAAGGATAGGAATAGAGAAGGGAGGTTGGGAAATCTTTAGCCATTATAAGGTAAACTTTACCCACCACTATTTTGCTCAGAACTAGGCCTGGTCTCTAGTATAATATTTAGTTTTCAAAATATTTACCTTGGATTTTATACTTTGTATTTGTATAAACTTATGTATTCTTTTACATTATGATTTTATATGCATGGATTAGGTAATTTTATTGAATTGCAAACTACATGAAGATAGACAATAAGTCTTTTCTATATTGTCTTCTAGTATATAGCAAAGTGGTCTATATAAAGTAGGTTTATAATATTTGATGAATTATTGAAATGAAACACTGCTTACACTATCATTTACTTAATTACGTATTTTGAAGTGATATAATAACCATAAATGGATTATGTAATAATATGATTTGGAATAAAACAAAGAAAGCAATTCTGGGTTCAGATCCTGGATCTGGCTTTCTATTACTGTGATGTTAAGAAAGTCAACATCTTTTAGCCTCATTTTCTAAATTTGTTGTATTATCTGGGTTTAACCTTGAGCCTTCCCACCTAAACGTACTTTTTTTTTTTTTTTTTACTTATGCCCCACCCACATATACTTTTTTTTTCTGGAAACAGTAGAGTTTGATTTATATTTGGGTTTCCACACAAAAAGGAAAAAGATTGCTCATTTTCTATGAAGTCACTAAGAGTAATGAAATATTGAAGATAGGAGAGCTTTTTTTCAATCTTTTTAGGTTGTACTGTACTTCCATTTTCCTACTCATCCATGGTTCATAGAAAATAATTAGTGTCTTTAGATAATTGATTTCTTTTACTAGAAATGGACAGTCTGTCTAACTCATAATACCAACAAATGGTTAATTTTGGGTTTCTTTTCCTATTGTGTTCTGTGTTTTTTTTAATACCTCATACACAAATCCTTTTTTTTTTTTTTTTAATAAACTCTTTTTCAGCAGTCTTGGCCTAAGAGTTCTGCTAGGTTTAGATGTAGTTCATCACCTTGATGATCATCTCATTGTTGGTATAATTCACCATATATAGACATAATTATCAATAAACTTCATATGGCAGGGTTACATTTTATCAAGAAATTAAGTTTGTAGAGGAAATTTCACAGCTCACTAGTATGAAAAATCCATCTCTAACATGTCCCTTGGAAATAAAGGAAGCAAATCATTTAAAAGAAAGGAAACATCCTTGATTTTCTAGCTGCAAAGATGACCATTACTAATTTCCCAGTAAGACCTTTATCTTTTGTGTAAGTTTTGTCTGGAATAGCCTACAATACCAATGTAAAAAAAAATCTCAAATTCTTCTATTTAGCATTTTGCTTTGATTCTTCATGTTATTTCCCATGAATAACCTTTACAACCTAGTTATAATCCTACTCCCCAATTTGATCCCAAAGAAACCCTTGAAAAGTCTTGTTGGATTATTTCTGTTCAATCTTTCTGGTCACTCTATCCCTCTGTCATTACATCTTTATATTTCCCCCCTAGGCCTTTAAGTTGTGCTGCTAGTTTCTCAGCAGCTTCTTGTCAGGATAACAGATCTCAAATTCTATCAAAATTGTGATCTATGATCCTATTTGGGGGGGTACAAAAACTTTTATGAAACAGATTTGTCAATCTTCACAGAGAAAACCCAGCACAGGCTATTGATAAAGTAGGGTCCTTTAATCTCTGTTTTTTATGGTACTTTGTAAAGCTAGATCCAGGCAAATGAGACTGTAAAAACTGCTCAAATTATAATTGCCACTTGAATGAAATAATTGTTAGCTCTTACTAAAATAAAAATGTTAGGAACCAGAAATCCTTATCTCTTTGATGATTTTACCTATCTATCAATAGCAACTCAAGAAAGATCAAATAGAAATTGCCAGCTGCTATTATCCAATTTTAAAAGATACCTTATTTCATCAGGGTATGCTATTACCATTGGAATGGAGAATAAATTTACCTGGTTTAGTAGGCAGTTTTTACTATTTGCTGTAGCTTACTAATTTTGGTGACTGCAAATTACTTTGTATTTACATTACATATATTGCAAACAGACTCAGATATTCACTAGCTGTGTGACATTGGGTAAGTTATTTAACCATGCCTCAGTTTCTTCTTCTATAAAAAGATCTGGAGAAGGAAATCGCAAACCTTCCAGTATCTTTGTCAAGGAAACCTAAAGTAGGCTCATGGAGAGGTAGCCATTATTGAAATAACTGAATGACAACAAAACATATGAACACACTCTTAAGGTCTTTGTTCTCAAGTCATCTACCTCATTCCTTTAAGTCTACTCTGCATTTCAGGCAGTTCTTCCCCAAGTCAGGGAATTAGGATAAGCATATAAACATTGTCTCCCTCAAGAGAAAGTAAATTCCATGAATTCAGGCACACAGTCACTTTGTCATTGTATTTCTGAGGGCCAGACGTTGTGGCTGGCACCTAGTAGGCTTAATAGATGTTTATTGATTGAGGTAATAGTTGGATTAAATAAATATTGAAATATGATTGCTCCTTTTAAATCTCATTAATTCCAATCTTCTTTTACATAAATGTATATGAATAAGCATGCATACAATCACAGATACATACTTACATAATACACACACATACACACACACACATATATATATATATATTAGACAAAGAGACAAAGAAACAGTGAGTAGAAAGAGAAAGAGAATTTTCTCTATAAAAAGAGAATTAGACAGGAAACATTGTACACAGTAACAACAAGATTATGTGATGATCAACTATGATAAACTTCTTTCTTTGTAGTTCAATGATCCAAGGCAATTCCAATAAATTTTGGATGGAAAATATCATGTGCATCCAGAGAAAGATCTATGGAGACTGACTATGGATCAATCCACATGATTTCCATCTTTCTTCTTTCTTTTTTCTCTCATTATTTTTCTCTTTTGTTCTGATTTGTCTTTCCAAATCTGACTCATATGCAAATATGTAAAAAATGAATGTACATGTATAACCTACAAAAAAATAAAAAGAAAAAATAATTAGATTCAATGACCTTTAAGAAACCTCTGTGCTTCGATATATATGAGTAGCACAAATTCTTCTCAAGCAGTTTCTTTCCTTGTGGTTTCTTGAAGGACTTTATTATCAAATGTCTCTTCTTTAGATATGTTCTGCCCTCCTGAACAAATTCACTGGACTGGTCACTTAGCACTCCACAGTATCCCTAGGTATCTTTTCAGTCTTTTCATTTCCATGAACTTAATAACTTTGAGGTATTCAGTTTCATCTCAGTTTCTGACTCCAACTTGGTGTCTTGCTCATTTTTACATTTTCTGCTTGTATTATTCTCTTGCAAGTCAATCATTCTTAAATGAGCACACTAAAATTTCACATTTACATACAGATGAAATCACTTTTTGGTTTATAGTTAAAAATCAGGATACAATACAATCTGGAATAAATTGCAATGATGGCAGGATAGGGAGCTTTCTTTCCTTAAAAAAAATGGAGTTGCCAGATTTGTATATGATAGATGAAGGAAAATAAAGCCATAGGGAGGGGAAAATCTGTATTTATTTGTCCTGTCTTTATTATTTCTATCCAAAGATTTAGCTGAGTTTAGGCAGAGTCGTTTTTGGACCAGTGCTAGTGGATGAACAGGCCCAGTTGCAATGTTTCCTTGACATTTTATGGTACAATTTTCTCCTCTTTATTTTTTTTTTCTATGTATGCCTTATTTACTTATCTAATCAAGCCAATTATTCACTAAGGGAACATACACACATTTCTCTATCTGCCCACACTGCAGGGGCACATCATAAATAATCAGGAAACATTTGTTAAATGAATAAATGTTGCAAAGGGCTGGAGTTTGGTCATCTAAATTAATTCAGTGGAATTTCTCAGATGAAAGGTAGAAAGCACGCATTATAATTATTTATGCTCCGATTCCCCAATATTTGGTAAGGCAATGAGCACACAAAAAATGGCAGGCAGATCTTGGTTATGGTTAAAGGGGCAGAGATAGACCCCATTTTCCCATCAACCAAGTAAATAGGAATGTGGGAGTCTGGAAAGGCCAAATTACATTTGTATGAATTTTATTAAAACTAAAGAAGGACTTTTATCTTGGTGAAAGTCAAAATAAGCAAAAAATGGCAGTAAGAAGTTGAATAATGCTATGAAGGTAATTCCTTACTGGTGAAATTATGCAGAAAAGAAATGGCATGATATAGGGGAATGAGAGATGTATCTGAAGTCAGGGGATCTAGATTTGAATCTTGGCTTTACTACTTGCCACCTGTGAGACTTTGGATAGGACATGAGTTTTAAGAGTTTCAGTGTCTTTATATATAAAATAAGCTGATAAGTTGATTTAGATAGCATCAGTATACATCCAACTTTGAGCTGATCATTCTTTTACTCTACATTTGGATTATTCTTATTGGCATAATGTCAAGTTATATAGAATTTCTCTTTAACAAAGGCACATTCTTTCTTAGGATCCTTTCTTAGGATCAACATAATGAGAGGTAGAAAAAAATTACATGCAATTCAGGGTTGAGTTTCTAGGCTTCAGAAAGTGGGGTTTATATAACCAGACTCTCAATAACTACAAAAAAAATTCACATCAAACACAAAATATCCCCATCTAGAAATTTCCAGGCAGAGATTAATGAGTCAAAGAGAAGTGGTTAAAGAGTCTGTTGTATTCTCAGACCCAGAAGGGTAAGTCAAAGAGACAGCCTCAGGGAGGCATCTGTCCTTTCCTTCCCCAATCCAAAAGGACAAAATCGGATTTCTCCCTGACTTAATAATATTATTTTAGGGGAGTCCTGCCAGAACTAAAATCCCCCCACCTGCTTGCTGGTGTTTGAAATTTTTCTAAAGAGGGAATAAAAGCTTTGCATTTCAAACTTGTAAATGAAGGAATAAAAATGTAAATCCCCAGCTGAGAACACATATCTTTTTAAAATTCATTACCATTTAAGTAGAGTTGATCAATTAATCAATAAGTAGAAATAACTAATATCTGATTCTTTCCAGTGAAGAGGATAAGGTCAGGAGGACATAAGGGATCTAGAAACAGATTGTGGACACCTTCAATGGAGGAAGAAGGGCAAAGAAAGACTGGAGAGATTAAATAAATTACATAATTATGTTTAGGGATGACCATCCATTCGTGGATAAACAGGAAATGAATGATGCCATCTCAGTTGTGTGTGAGCACTATATATCTATAATGTAAATGGTAAATTGTTATTGAATAACCTGATATTTGTTATCACTGTTGTGAGTGATTTATCAATTTTTGTTGTTTGTCTACTTGTCTTTTAGGAGCTTTGTACCTTGGAGAATAAGGGAACTTGAGGACATGAATCTTTAGTATGGTTTCATTAAAGGTTTCATGGGAGCTACTAAAGAATTAGCTGAAAAAAAAGATGCTTAACTGGAGTTTTCTCTCTTTTAGATCCCATTCCAGTATAGGGGAGGTGCCAACAAATATATAAATTGGTAGGGGATGAACAATGTGAAAGTAAAGTAGAGAAAAACACAGGTCATACAAAGTACGAGTGATTCATCAGTCCACCTGACAAACAAAATTTGGCACAAAAATATTTCAAATGAAAATTTTAAATGCTTAACAAAAACATAGAACTATATGCTTAAAAGTGCTAACTGTAATGTGCTCTCAGTGAGCCTCTTCAAGGTGACTGATATTAATCCACCATGTGATTTTTAATATCTGCTTAACACTTCCTTATTTTTCTTTTTCATAAGATTTAGGAAATTCTCACAGCTTTTTTTTTTTTAAAGCAACTTTTTTAGAGAGCCCCCTTTCTGGTAGGTCTATCATTTTTTTTCAAGACTTAGAAGACAGGCTCTTCTTTTCTTAATTCAAGTGTGGAGACCAGACACACATGTCCTCTAGTCATTTATTCTTAGAGAAGATAATTGGAGAGTACAGTGTTTAAAACACTATTCTTTATTTAGTTCATGCTATTCATTTCAATAATAAAATGTATTTCTTTCTAGCATGTTTTTTGTTTATGAGAATACTGGACTAAGTGCACAATTATAAAAAAAATAACTTCTTAAAAATCACATCAATAACATTTTAGGGAGAAGGCCTCCCACATGTTATTGCATCCTATAATTTAGTTCAATAAAATAAAGTCCACTGATCTTGGCAGAAAGGAGAAATAATTTAGTTTGTTCTTTCTAAACAAGTGTTACTTTTTATTATATCCTCAGGAACTAAATTCTCTACAGTTGAAAAAAAAAGTTTACTTTGTATTTTTGAAATTGCTCATTGACAATTTCCTTAATAAAATATTGATGAATATATGAAGTAAAGTTACAAGAAATATGATATTTATTATTGATATAGTATATGAAACATTTCAAGTTTGATATTCAAGTTGAGAGGGGAAAAATTGATGAGGTAAGTCAATGGTCAGAAAAAAAGGTCTCAAGATTTGTGTTAGCTCATTTACATTTTGAAGTATGATATTAAAGCACTTCAGGACTTGAATCTTAATGTAGAATATGAACTCCCTGAGAGGAATAACTGTTTTTCTTTTGTATTTGTATACTCAGAGTCTAGCAGAGCTCCTTGAATATAAAAAACATGTAATAAATACTTGCTATTTTGGATTGGATTAGTGGTTCCGGGCTGACAAAGTCTTGGAAAAATTGATTTGTGACAAATATGGTAACTTTTTATCAGAAAGTCAACCAAATAATTTAAAATGTGAAATATCTCTTAGCAGGAAATGTTGCTAGAAAAACTAAATCAATCAAATAGGAATTTTACTTAGAATGAATAAGGGACAAGAATTAATATTGAAATTATGTGACTGACAGATTTTTGTCCCCTTTCCTTCTAGCTAACATATTAACCACACTTTTTTTTTTCTGGCTACTTGTTTCAGTAATGCCTGGAGTTCTCTTTAGTCATTTAAATTTTCTCAACTTATAAATCCTTGATTCCCATAAAAGAAAGGTTCCATTGAGCATCACTCTCCTAGCATCCTGATACATGCTCTAATATAGGAGGCAGAGAGTGCCATGTTATAGGTTGATTGGCTTTTCTGATTCAGGAGAGAGAAGAGTGAGAATCCTTACTCTAGTACTTTCTTCCTAATGGAGCCTGTAAAATCATTTGTGCCTCAGATTTTCCATCAGTAAAATAACGATCATAGGATTTGTATAGTAGAAGGTGGTTGTCAAGAAAATGTGTTGTAAATCTTGAATTAGTAGTTGGGTGACCCTAAATTTAACCAATATTTAGTAAGCATCCACTAAGTGTAAACTACTGCTCAGTATAAGGATCTGGACTGGACTAGTAATGTCAATAGCATAGGAAATTCTCCAATGAATATAGCAATTCAATCATTGCATGTTGGGAAGGTAGGGGATTTTTTTTATTTTTGATTATGTATGTCTATTTTTGTGTTTATGTATATACATATATATTCACACAAATACAAAAGTTAATATCGTTGGGGGAGATGCTAACAGCTGAACAAATCAGGAAAAATCCCATGAAAAATATATTATTTGCAATAAATAAGTTTTGATTGAAAAAAAGGAATTCTAAGAGGCATAAAGAGGGAGTGCATTTGAGGAACTGTGAATGATCAATGCAAAGCCAGAGAGACAGAGATTGCTTATAAAGAATGAGGAACAGGAAAAAGACCCCATTGGCTGACCAACAGTAATATAAAAAGTGGAATAATGTATAAACTTGAAAAGACAAATTTGGGCCAAGTTGTGGAAGCTTAAAAAAAAACAGAAAATTTTATATCTGATCGAATTTGTATCCCTGAACTTAATAAATATATCTTGCATTCATTTCTTCATTAGGTACATGATCAGATTGGTTAAGAAAAACTCATTAGCAGCTGCATGTGGGATGTTTTTGAGTGGAGACAGACAAGGTGGTAAAAAGACTACTTTAATGATCCAGGTCAAAGAAGACAAGGTTTGAACTGAAATGGTAGGTTTATAAAAAGAAAGAAGGGTACAGATGTGAGAGATATTTGGGGTGTAAAAATGGCATTGTTGGATAACTGCTTGGATATGTGAGGTTTAAACAAATGGTAGTTGAGCACAACATCTAGTTTGCAAACCTATATAACTGGAAGGTTAATGGAGCCCTTGACAAAAATAGAGAAGTTTGGGAAAGTGAATGGTCATACATTTGTGGATAAACAAGAGAAAGAAATAGACAGAAATGAAGAGACAAGAAGAAGAAGAAGGAGAGAGAGAGAGAATGAAAGAGAGAGAGAGAGAGAGAGAGAGAGAGAGAGAGAGAGAGAGAGAATGCAAGAGAGAAACAGAGAGACAGAGACAGAGAGAGAGACAGAGAGAGAGAGAGAGAGAGAGAGAGAGAGAGAGAATGAAAGAGAGAGACAGAGAGAGAGAGACAGAGAGAGAGAGACAGAGAGACAGAGAGAGAGAGAGAGCGAGAGCGAGAGAGAGAGAGAGAGAGAGAGAGAGAGAGAGAGAGACAGAGAGAGAGAGAGACAGAGAGACAGAGAGACAGAGAGAGAGAGAGAGAGAGCGAGAGCGAGAGCGAGAGAGAGCGAGAGAGAGAGAGAGAGAGACAGAGAGAGAGAGAGAGAGAGACAGAGAGAGAGAGAGAGAGAGAGAGAGAGAGAGAGAGAGAGAGAGAGAGAGAGGCAGAGACAGAGACAGAGAGACAGAGACGGAATGAGGGGAGAGAGATAAGTTACAGGAAAAGACAAACCTCCTCTCTAGGGATTTAAATACATGAATGTAGTAAATCTTAAAGAACCTCTTTACCTATCTATATCATTACATGCAAATATTACGGTGCTGATAGTAGAGGAAGGGACTAGAAGTGGCAGTAAAAAGAGTATGAGAAGAACGAACCAGCACTGAGATATATTATGCTATCCGTCTATGGCAAATATGAGGTGTCTTAGAGAAAACCAGGCTTCTGTGAGCACAATAAAATGGAACAAATATGAGGACAGTTCTGAGATTGTGAGCAATTTGAGCAAAGAGACTGTCTTTTACTTTTCTTTTCATTTCCTGTGCTTAGTTCATTGCCTGGTATTTAGAAGACAATAAATATTTATTCCCTGGCTGGCTAATAGTAAAAGGAATTTTTAATGATGATTTCAGAAAGCACAGTAAAAGAAGAAGACAGAAAATTGGGCCTGGTGAATAATATAGACTAATTGATGAGGGATGAGAATATAGAACTGAGAGTTTCAACTCTCAACTGAGAATGACTCTAAATGATATAGATCAGGGAATCAGACAATAGGACAGGGAATATAGCTATTGATTATAGTACTTAGTTTAAGCAAATGAGGATGTGAGGGATGATAATAATGCCATTGGAAAGGTCATTAGATGAATGAGGCCATGAACCTTTATATTATGATATTTCTTTTGGCCTTCTCTATCACAATCTTCCAAAGAAGCAAGCAAATTGATAATGATCAATTATGATAATGATCAAATATGGTAGCAGACAGAAAGTCTGTGCAGGGGAGAAGGCCTTTAATTTAAGTATCATATGAGCACACAACAGTACCATAACTTCAGGAGAAGCCATGACTGTGATGAGTCAGTGTCAGTGTTGATGGCAGTAGGATTTCACATCTTCTCAATGCAATTAGTTCATACACTTTGGCTATGAAGTGTTGGATGGGTGAGTATATGTTGATTTCCCAGAGTGTATGAAGGGTACCACATGGTCGTAAGACATGAAATTGCATCGTCTTCCTTCTCTCCAGGCCTTTGCAAGAGCAGCACCTCCTTTAAAAAACAAAAACAAAAACAAAATATGCTTTCTCCTTACTTCTACCTTGTAGAAATACAGGCTTCCTTCTAAGAACAAGTCAGGTGTCATCTCTAGCATGATCTCTTTCTTGATCCCTCAGTTAGAAATTATGTCATTACTAAAGAAGGGAAAGGGACCTGTATGTGCCAAAATGTTTGTGGCAGCCCTTTTCATAGTGACTAGAAGCTGGAAGATGAATGGATGCCCATCAATTGGAGAATGGTTGGGTAAACTATGGTATATGAATGTTATGGAATATTATTGCTCTGTAAGAAATGACCAGCAGGATGAATACAGAGAGGCTTGGAGAGACTTAAATGAACTTATGCTGAGTGAAAAGAGCAGAACCAGGAGATCATTATACACTTCAACAACAATATTCTGAAGATATATTCTGATGGAAGTGGATATTTTCAACATAGAGAAGATCTAATTCAGTTCCAGTTGATCAATGATGGACCAAATCAACTATACGCAGAGAAGGAACACTGGGAATTGAGTGTAAACTGTTTGCACTATTGTCTTTCTTCCCAGGTTACTTTTACTTTCTGAATCCAATTCTTCCTGTGCAACAAGAAATTTGGTTCTGCACACATATATTGTATCTAAGATATACTATAACACATTTAACATGTATGGGATTGCCTGTCATCTAGGAGAGGGGATAGGGGAAGGAGGGGAAAATTTGGAACAGAAGTGAGTACAAGGGATAATATTGCAAAAAAAAATTACCCATGCATATGTACTGTCAAAAATTATAATTATAAAATTAATAAAAAATTAAAAAAATAAATTATTTCATATTTTTTATTTACTATTCATTATTTTATATTTACTTGTGAACATGTTGAAGTTCCCTCAAATGAAACTTAAATTCCTCCACACAGGTGCTGTTTTTTTTTTTATTTCTATATTCCTAGAATATAGGTTGCACCTAATAGATTCTTAATGAATATGTATTGAACTCAGCTGAAAAAGAAGGTAAAACCCAAGGGTTCTGATAAAGGCATCATTTCTAAAATATATAGAAAATTGGCTCAAATTTATAAGAATACAAGATATTCTCCAATTGATAAATATTCAAAAGCTATAAACAGGCAATTTCCAGACAAAAAAAATTAAAGCTATTTCTAGTAATATGAAAAAAATGCTCTAAATCACTATTGATCAGAGAAATGTAAATTAAGACAATTCTGATGTACCACTATACACTTCTCAGATTAGTTAAAATGACAGGAAAAGATAATGATAAATGTTGAAAACAATGTGAAAAAACTGGGACATTAATACATTGTTGGTGGAGTTGTGAAATGATCCAACCATTCTAGAGAGCAATCTACAACTATGTCTAAAGAGTTACCAAACTATGCATACCCTTTGATCCAGTAGTGTTTCTTTCTACTGGTCTTATATCCCAAAGAGATCATTAAAAAGGGAAAAGGATTCACATGTACAAAATGGTTTGTAGCAGCCCTTTGTATTGAGGAACAAGTAGTTCTTTGTAGTGGCAAGGAACTAGGCACTGAGTGGATGCCCATCATTTGGAGAGTGGTTGAACAAGTTATGGTATATGAATGAATGGAATATTATTGTTCTAAAAGAAACTATCAGCAGGATGATTTCAGAGAGACCTGGAGACACTTATATGAACTAATGCTAAGTGAAGTGAGTAGTACCAGAAGAACATTGTACACAGCAACAGCAAGATTATATGATAATCATTTGTAATGGACATGGCTTCTTTCATTGATAAAATGATTCAATCTAGTTCCACTGGTCTTGTGATAGAGAGCCATCTACACCCAGAGAGAGGACTGTGGGAACTGAGTGTGGATAACAACATAGTATTTTCATTTTTTTTTTGTTGTAATTTGCTTGCATTTTGTTTTTTTCTCATTTGTTTCCTCTTTGATCTGTTTTTTCTTGTGTAGCATAATTGTGGAATATGTATAGAAAAATTGCACATGTTTAACATAGATTGGATTACTTGTCTAGGGGAGGTGGGAAGCAAGGAAGGGAGAGAGAAAAAAATGGAAACACAAGGTTTTGCAAGAGTGAATGTTGAAAATTACTTATAGATATGTTTTGAAGATTAAAAGCTTTAATAAAAAAAAGAAATTAAGGTAAAGTAGTCCCACCAATAATAATAACACAGCCAGAATAGTTATAAGGCAAGGAAATTTTCAAACCCAATTGCTGAGAAGTACTAGAGTTGGGATCTTACTTTCCTGAGTATCTCAAGTAGAGAGGTAGGTATAGTGCTATTACCATTATGATTTTATTAATTATCATAAGCTTAGTTATCACCTTTAATGTTGCTCTCTAGCTGATGAGAGCATTTTTGGAGGTCTTTCTGACTTAAAAAAAGACACAAGTAGGGCCTTGTCAATCTATATATGCGGTAGTCAAGTAGTCTCTGTGCTGGGCAGAGAGCAAATGGTCCTTGTTCTGGAACCATAATTTATTTCTGATGTCTCCTACTTGGTTTGCACTGCTCATTTTATTCCTTTTATATTGATTGGACCTAGTACTTCACCTGGTAGACCTAATATGGCTACTAGATTCTTTGTGCCTATGCATACTTCACCTGATTTTTATCCAATCAACTTTGTGTTGCTGATCTTTGACCTCTAGGATATTATACATTTATTATAAGGTGATCTTTTCCAAGATCTGCCAGATCGGAGTTAACACCCACTATCCTGAGTCTAGTGAGAAAAAGTAAAAAAAAAAAATATTTGATTAAAAGTTGGAGTCCTGGGTTTAAATCCTGACTTCCCTGTTTACAACTGTGTGACATTGCATAAGTGATTTCACCTTTTTGGACCTTTATCTGTAAAATGGGGATGTTGAATTTCTTAACTTCCATTGTCCCTTCCACCTCAAAAAATCTATCGTCCTACTGTCTTTTGCCTATGTACATGAACTTTATTCCCCCAATATAATTTTTCCTGTAATAGAATGAGATAATAAATTAGCTTATGGTTTAGATAAAAACCTTTAAGATAGCCTGATAAAAAACAAATAAATCAATAAAAAGAATAATTTTATTCTTTATCTAAATGATTATTGTAGAAATAATTCTGCCTTAATAGAGGGAGAGGAGGTAGAAAAGGAAAAACAAAATAACTCGTCTATCTAAATACAAATGTCTTTCTAACTGGCAATTATGACTAATCTCCTGTCCAGTACCAGGACACACATTCAGAAATGGCTGATTAAATCCTCTAAGTTATTACAGTGTCTAAACAGTTTGATGAACTAAATTAGAGCTGGACATTAAGTATTAGTCTGCACTGTTAGAATGAAAGAAAGAAGAAAGCAGTTTTTGATTGGTCCTTTCCCTTCTAGATTTTTTGTATTGTAGATCAAATTTCAGGGTGGAGATGAACAGGACAATGTTTAAAATAATTAATAATTTCAGAAAACTTAAGATTTTTCAAAGGGAAGAAGTTTGTAGTTTGGGGTCCCAACCTGCAGAGAATTTCAATTAAGGAGATTCCCTATATTAATGAAGATCAGCAACTTTCCTGCAATCTATAGCCTAAGAAAGAAGCCAAGTAAAATAAAAGGTTCTGTGAATCAATTACTAAGGCCAGTCATTATGTGTCACAGGCAGGATTTGAATCTAAGTCTTCCTGACACTAAGTAGCTCTCTATATACCATTCCATGCTTCTTCTCTAGGCATCACATTAATAATGAACTATTATCCCATTTCCATTATTTAGAATGATAATTAATAATCATATTTTTATTCCAGGAAGGTAAAAGAGTCCTAGTTTTCAAACTCATGTATCTAAAAGGGTAAGTCTCTCCTGGATATCATAAATAAATAAAGTTCAGGAGACTGCATTGACTGGTAGTCTCACACCTTATAAATCAACACTTAACTTGCCTAGAGGTTGGAATAAATTCTGGGAAATCAATCAAGGTTTGGTTACTGAGAAGGAGGAGTAAATGAAATCCAAACTTCAAGGATTGAAATTAATGGAACAAGCCTTCACCATAAAAGATCAAGATTAAATTGCTTTCTTATGTGGTTAAAACTACATTCAGATCTTTGGAAATAAATCATATGTGCTTCTAGAAAATTTATATTAGGTCACAATGTTCTGATAAAACATGTTCTATGTAGCTATGCATAAACATGACTATGTCTATCTAGGAATTAAGCCATGCTTTCAGGGAGCTTGATTTCCACTTTTGTAATTTATTTTATTTTATTTCTTAGGACTCAGACAAAAGCAAGAAATGCAGGGAATTGTCTAGAACTATTATTTTAAAATCAGTCAGTCCAAAACTATTTAATTAATACCAGGTACTGTGCTAAGCATTGAGGATATGAAGAAAGACAAAAGTCTTATTATCAATAAACTCAAGGAATTAATGGCAGAGACAGAATGTAAATAACAATGTATAAGTAAGATAGAGTCAGGGTAAATTGGAAATAATCAATGAAGGGAAGACATTTATTAAGAGAGATCAGGAAAGCCTTCCTTTTTTTCTGGAACTTGAAGGAAGTCAAGAAATCCATGGGTGGAGATGAGAAGGGAGAGCATTTTAGTCATGAAAAAATACCCTGAGTCAAAAAATGGAGGATTGTGTTTGAGCAAGAGTAAGGAGGCCAGTGTCACATGGGGAAAAGTGGAGGTTAGAAGCCTTGATGGGGAGGGGGAACATTTTATGAAGAGATAGGATTTTGTATTGATCCTGGAGATGATAGGGAGACACTATTGGTTACTGAGCAGGCTAGGAGGGACATGATCAGACCTATACTTTAGTAAGTTCACTTTGTTATTCAAGTAGAGGATGAACTATCATGGAAAGAGATTTATGGCAGGCAGATTCATCAGCAACCTATTGCAGTAATCAAGTGTTAAATGATTAGATTGGCACAAATTGGTGACAGTGTTAGACGAGGTAGGAGTATATGTAAAAGATATTAAGGAGGCAAAATCAACATATATTAATTAGAAGGAAGCCAGAAAAACCAGGGGAAGGAAGGAAAATATTGTTTGGTTGACTGTCAATGAAAATGCCCAAAATTTTTCAAGGTGCATCAAAAAAAGTTAAAGCCTAAAGTAAGTTTTCTGTCTTCCTGTATCTCCATTTACAAGTTCACAAAATAGAAATAAGTACACATTCATCTTGATTTAGGCTAAAGTAACAGAGATACTGGCTTCTTCTCTCCAAAATAATAAGGAAATAGGTAACTCAATGAGAGGGTGATAAACAGATGACTTCTTGGAAAATTTACATATTAACCAATTACTGTGCAATTTATTATTGGCTTAGATGGTAATGTTCTGGGTGTTTCAACCCTTTTATTAATTCCCTATTAGAAATTTCTTTGTTTTTCTAAATAGTATTTTATTCTTCAAAATACATATAAAGATAGTTTTCAACATTTATTTTTGTAAGACTTTGTGTTCACAATTTTTCTCCCTTGCTTCCTTACCTCTTCTTAGAGAATCAACAATCTGATAGTTAATTATGTGCAATCCTTTTAAACATATTTCCATGTTTGTTATGTTGTTCAAGAAAAAGGGAAAATACATGAGAGAAAGAAAAAAACAACAAAAAAGGTGACAATACTAAGCTTTGATCCACATTCAATCTCCATAGTTCTTTCCTGATGCAGTTGGCATTTTCAATATCAAGGCTATTGGGATTGTTTGAATCATGGCATTATTGAAAAGTCAAGTTCAGCACAATTGTGGATAAATTCTAATCAAGGTTTGATGAAAGTTTATAGACTATGTGGAAATTCCCAAGTAATTTCAAAATTCTACATGGCTTTCTAATTCTCTATTATCTCAGATGCTGTCGGTATTTGAGAAACAATGAATTGGAGGGGAGGAAAACAGAAAGTTATGGTGAATTCCTTCATTTCTAGCACATGATTTTCAGTAAAGCTTAAAATGATCTAGGTATTTGTTTATGCTGGAATTTAAATTAAAGTTAATAAATATTTAATATATGTCTTATAATGTGTCAACATTCTGATAAGCACTTAGTTATAAAGAAATCATAAATGTAAACTGCAGTTCCTTCTCTGGGATTCAAGGTCTAATTTTGGATCCAATATTCTAACAACAATGTATAGTACAAGTTGGTAGTAATCAATTGAAGAAGTATAGTAGAATTAGGAGGAATTGGGAAAGGTTCTTCTAAAAAATGGGATTTTGCTGAATTTTGAAGGAAGCCAGGAAGGCCAGGAGATGGAGATGAAGAAGGAAACCACTTTGGTCATGGAAGACAGTCAGAGAAAGTTCCAATTAGTATATCTACTGTCTTGTTTACTGAATAGCAAGGACAATAGTGTTATTTAATCCCAGATCTTTTGGGAAGGGTGGCTGGCATCCAAATTCTAAGAAGAATGGAGATTACAGGGGAACCCTGGTTCCATGGAGAAGTGGCTGAAGGACACGAGTATTGAATTTGGGATCGAAATGTTGAGTCAAACCCTTACTCTTGGCTTGTTACTTGTGTGATCATGGGTAACTTCTCTGGGCTTCAATTTCCTTATCTGTAAAATGAAAGATTTAGACTAAATGAGTTTGAACTTCCATTTTCACTCCATTGTTACAATCTAGTTTGGTCAGAATCATACATATTTGGAATTGAAAGGGATCTTAGTGATGGCAGTGATTGTTAACAATCAAATTCTACTACTCTGCAGTATTTCTTTCATTTATTTCTTTCATTTATAGCACTATTATGTACATTTTCCATAAAGATTTATTTATTTGATTACAGATTTGTATAACAAAAGGACAAATGTCTGAAAACTGTACCTTAGAGAGCTGATCTAAATCCCATTTTGCAGATGAAGAAACTGAGGCCTAAATTAGAAATCCCTTTTTGAAAGCAAGAATGCTTCTTAGTGCATTTTTAACATAACCCATGCAAAGACTAAAGCAAACCTAAATTTCACACTTATAGCTAATTGAGGTCATTACAATAATGAAATTTATACATCCCATAATTATATGAAACTCTTTAGAAGTGATTGGCAATGAACCAAATCATTGAGAAATCAGACTTTTCTCTCATGAGCTATTCAGTGTTTATGAGAGATAGGAGGATAATTGGAAAGCAAAGAGCATATAATGTTGAATCAGCTGTAAATGTTGATCTCTACATTATGATTCTTACCCCATAATTCTCTTCCTTGAATTTCTATCTACATTAAAGAAACAGAGAATAATTCCAATTGGGCACATTGGGATAATGTCGAATGCAGGGTTCACTTATAAATAATAGCTAGTAAATTACAAGTCTTTATTTGATGATATACCCATTTGGTTGGGCAAACATAAAAAAGTAGGTCAATTCAATTAGACAAGAATTAAATGTTTAGTTATGTTGGACACTATCTAATTATTGGGGATATAAAGACAGAAAAATTAAATGTAAGTGTCTTCAAGGAACTTACAATCTACTATGTGATGGAAATGGATCATAGAAGTCAACATTATACTTTTCAGGAAAGGCCTTGAAGATTCAAGGATAATCCTTTTAATTTTTTTTAATGTTTGCAACTTATTTTGGGCTACTTTGATGCCTTATTATGATATAGAAAGAGTTCTGGATAGTTATGCTAATAAAATCTATTTGCTAAGGACAAATCTCTTAAACTGGAAAAGTTTTAGGTATAGGACTGCTGTCAGACTGTCAGAGGATCTGTCTCACAAAATGAAGTCAATTAAAGCTAACTCAATAAAGTATCTATGCATGTATATAATTGGAATTATCCTTTTGAATGGAATGATTTGTCATCAATCAATGACATCATAAGTCACTTTTAGTATTAAAGCATATTCAGGTTCAATAGGTTAGAATATGTAAATAAAATCAAGTAAATTTTATTAGAAGAAAGCAGAAGTAATAATTATTATCTCAGATAAATTCAAACTTAAAAAAAAAAGATTCAATAGAGGCAGAGTCAAGATGGTTGAGAGTAGACAGAACATTGTGTGAGCTCTTCCTGGCTTTCCTCAAAATCAACAGCAGAACAAGCCTCCAAATGGACTTTGGAGCTCCAGAACACACAAATATTTGGAGTGTAATATATTTCCAGTGGAAAATATCTTGGAAAGACTTCAACATCAATTAGGCAGAAGGGTCTTTGTGTGGCACAGGTGCAGTGCAAGGAGGCTTAGGGCAGAGAGGGTCAGTGCAGAGAATCCAGTGGGAACATCTTAGCCAAAATATAGCAGCATTGGCTACTCTGTACTGCTTCAGAAGCCAATGGATCAGCAAACTAGCTCACACAACTACAGAAGGCAAATAGTGACTTCCTGAACTCTAGCCCAACAAACAGGACTTGGCCACATGCACTCCACATGGACAGAAAGTTGGCAGTACCACCAGCTGCTGGGCAATGCAAAACCCCTGTTCCCACAGAGGAAGCTTGGAATAATCTCCTCTTTGCCCTAGAAGTAGACTTCAATCTTTAAAAATGATCAAAAAAGCGAAAAGAGCTCTGGCTCTTTTAGTTATTATGTAGATAGTATTAGATAGTTATTATGGAATCAAGGAAGAGTAAACTTCAAACATTGAGGACAATATAGACAGAATACCTTCAGATGAAGCCTCCAACTCAAAAGGCTATCTAGGGAGAATTCAAAAAGCTTCTTAAAAGAAAGTTAGTAGAAAAAATAGGGAAAGAAAATGAGAGCTTTACAGGAGAATTTGGAAAAGTAACACAGAAATTGTCTGAAGAAAACAACTCCTTAAAAATATAATTAGTGAAATGGAAAAAATAATTCAATGAATAAAACACCTCATTTAAAAGTTCAATTGGCCAAATGCAAAAGGAGATAAAAAGGTAACTGAAGAAAATCATTTACAATTAGAATTGGAAAAATGGAAGTGAATGACTTGATGAAACACCAAGTATCAATCAAACAAAACAACAAAAAATGAAAAAGAATGAAATGTAAAATATCTCATTGGAAAAACAACTGACCTAGAAAATAGATCTAAGAGAGACAATCTAAGAATTATTGAATTTCCTGAAAATCAAAATTAAAAAAAAAAAAAAGCCTAGTCAATACCTTTCAGTAAATCATCAAAGAAAACTACCCTGATGTCAAAGAACCAGGGAAATAGCCAATGAAAGAATTCACCAATAACTACCTAAAAATACTCCAAAATGAAAACTCCAAGGAATATTGTAGCTAAATTTCTGATTATCAGATCAAGGAGAAAATATTATAAGCATTTAGAAAGATATAATTCAAATATTGAGGAGCCACAATAGCATTACCCAGGACCTAGCAACTTCCACTATAAAGGATTGAAGGACCTGGAAAATGATGTTCAAAAGGATAAAGGAACTTGATTTGCAGCTAAGAATCAACTATCTAGCAAAATTAAACATTAACATTCAGTGAAAAAGATGGACATTTAATGAAATAGGTGGATTTCACTGATTTCTGAAGAAAAGACCAGAGCTGAATAGAAAAAAATTTGATTTTAAAATATAAAATTCAAGAAAAGTATAAAAAGCTAAGAAGGAAAGAAAAAAATAACTTTCTTTTAATATTCAAAAAACTTACTTCACTATGTAGGAAGGTATGATATGTTGAACTCTTGATCTTGTATCTCTGATATAGATATGCTTAGAGGGTATAGATATAAGTTGATTTTATTGTGAGGATACAAAATAGAAACTAGAGGTGGAAAGGAATTGTAATGGAGGAAGAGGAAAGGGTAGGTAAAATGAGTAAATTTGAATTTCATGGAGAGGCAAAAAAGGCTTATTACAATTGAGGGAAGTAGGGGGGAGATTAGAATTGTGTGAACTTTACTGTCATCAGATTTGGCTCAAAGAGAGAGAATATCAGACATGTTTATCTCATAGTGAAATTTGTCTCATACAGGGAAGTAGGAGAGGAAATGGGAAAGGAAAAGCAGAGCTAATAGAAAGGAGAGCAAAAATAGAAGGTGAAAAGGATAAGAAAAGGGGAGGAATTTTAAAAAGGAAGGGCTGTTTGAGGGAAGTTGTGGTAAGAAACAAAATACTGAGGAAGAGAGCAAGGAGGAAAAGAAGGAGAAAAGTTGTACTTGGGGAAAATAAGATGACAGGAAATAAAGAGTTAGTAATCTTAACTGTGAATGTAAATGGGATGAATTCTCCCATAAAAAAGAAGCAGATGGCAGACTAAATTAAAATCCTAAAATATGTTGTTTATAAGAAATACATTTAAAACAGATTAATACATAGCGATTAAAGGTAAAAGGCTATTGTTAGAATCTATTATGTTTTAGCTGCAGCAAAAAAAATCCATATATGTAGAGGAATAGGACAAGGATACTTACAACAAGGTGTTAACTCAATGTGATTGATGAGATGATGGTTCTCTAGTTCACATATACTTAGTACTTAGTATGGTGATGTATGGTTCTCTACTTCACACATATTTAGCCTTCTGTAATGATATAATTGTAACAGGGTATTCAAGGCTGAGAGGACTGGGAACAGAGCCAGTCAGTCAGAGTGAACAGACTGAAGGCATCACACTAGGACAGACTGTGAAGGAGACAGACTGTGAGAATAAAGACTATAGACTCTATTCCTGACTGTCTTTGTGGTGACTATCCTGCTGAGATTAAGGCCCATCTGGAAGGCCCTCCAGAAAGCTAGCCTGGATATTATACACATAAATCATCAGCATATTTATATATTACCAACAAAGTCCAGCAGCAAGTGATGCAAAGAGAATTGTATTAAAAATAATTGTAGATAATATAAAATATTTGGGAGTGTACCTGATAAGCCAAAGTCAGGAACACAATTATAAAACACTGTCCACACAAATAAAGTCAGATCTAATCAAATGGAAAAATACCAAATGCTCATGGGTAGACTGAGTTATTATAATAAAAATGACAATGCTATCTAAATTAATCTACTTATTTAGTGCCATACCAATCAAATGTCTAAAAAATTAATTTCTAGAGATAGAAAAAATAATAACAAAGTTCATCTGGAAAAACAAAAGTCATTAATTCCCTTGGAATTCTATAAAACAATATGGAATTTTGGAATTTTATAGAACAATAATATGCCATCATCTTCATGTACAACTTGTTCAACTATTCCCTAATCCAGCGGTCCTCAAACTTTTTAAAATAGGGGGCCAGTTCACTGTCCCTCAGACTGTGGGAAGGCCGGACTATAGTAAAAACAAAAACTCATACTCTGTCTCCGCCCCTCAGCCCATTTGCCATAACTTGGTGGGCTGCATAAACGTCCTCAGCCTGCTGCATCTGGCCCATGGGCCATAGTTTGAGAACCCCTGTAGAAATTGATGGGTATCTATTCCTTTTCCAATTGTTTGCTACCACAAAAAGAGCTGCCACAAACACTTTTGCACGTGTGTGTGTGTGTGTGTGTGTGTGTGTGTGTGTGTGTCCTTTTTCTTCCTTTATGATTTACTTGGGATATAGACCCAGTAGTGGCACTGCTGGGTCAAAGGTAGGCACAATTTGATAGCCCTTGTTTCAGACTACTCTCCAGAATGATTAAAGCAGTTCACAATTCTACCAACAATGCATTAGGATAGTAGTTTTCCTACACCCCCTCCAACATTTCTTATTATTTTTTCCTGTCATCTTAGCCAAAATGAGAAGTATGTAGTGGTACCTCAGAGTTGTCTTAATTTGTATTTCTCTGATCAATAATGATTTAGAGCATTTTTTCATGTGACTATAAATTGTTTTGATTTCTTCATCTGAAAATTGTTCATATCCTTTGACCATGTATCAATTGGAGATTGAATTATATATTTATAAATTTGAGTCAATTCTTTATATATTTTAGAAATGATTCCTTTGTCAGAATTCTTGCATGTGAATTTTTTTCCTACTTTATTGCTTGCCTTCTAATCTTATCTGTACTGGTTTTGTTTTTTCAAAACCTTTTTAATTTACTATAATCAAAATTATCCATTTTGTATTCCATAATATACTCTAGTTATTCTTTGGCCACAGATTCCTTCTTTCTTCACAGATCTGAGAGGTGGACTATTCTTTGTTCTTCTAATTTGCTTATAGTATGACTTTTAAATCATTAATCCACTTATCTTGGTATAGAGTGCTTGGTGTGGGTCAATGCTTCCTTTCTGCATATTCATTTCCAATTTTCCCAATAATTTTTGTCAAATACAGAGTTCTTATCCCAGAAGCCAGAGTCTTTGGGTTTGTCAAACACTAGATTTTTATAGTCATTGAATATTGTGCCTTGACTCCTGGGAGAGTAAAGTCAGGAAACTGTTCAAACTCTCCCTGTTTTCCTTAAAAACCACATCAAACTAAGCCTCTGAACAGAGTTTGATGGAATGAAGCCCCTCTCTAGCTCAAGATAGTCTGAAAAAGCTTCAAGAAAAGTCAGTCTCACTGGGACAAAAAGGGTGTGCAGCCCAGCTCAGATAGATTGTGGGAAAGCTATCTCAGCAAATTAGCAACTAAAACCCTCAGTCCTGGCTCAGTAGAGTAGTAGATCAGTGGAGCGGCTTCTCATTTCAGCTCAGAAGGAAACTCTAGGAAACCAGGCTATCAGGCTATTTCCCAAAAAGAATAGGCAAAGCTACCCCTGCAAACACAAGGGATCCCTGTTCTCAAAGCCAAGGCTCAGAGCTGCACAGAAAGCTTGGGATAGTGCCTCCTTTGCCTTAGAAGCAGAGTTCAACCTTAAAAGTTTAAAAAAAAACAAACTAAAAAGGAAACATCAAAAGAAAAGGAAAGACAATGAGCAAGAGACAGAAAAGGACCTTGATCTTAAAAAGCTACTATGGTGACAGGGCAGACCAAAACATAAACTCAGACCAGGACAGAATGTCCACAGAGGAAATCTCAGAGTAATATGAATTGGTCTCAAACCCAAAGGGGCTTCTTGGAAGTCCTCATAAAAAAAAACAAAAAAAAAAAAACAAAAAACAAACTTTTAAAGGCAAATAAGAAAGAGAAAAGAAAAAAAAAGTAGAAAGGAAATGAGAAGTATGCATGAGAGTGTCAATAGCTTAGAACAGGAAAGAAAAAAAAAAGTTCTTTGAAGAATACAATAGAATTAACCAAATGGGAAAAGAGATACAAAAGCTAACTGAAGAAAATCATACATTAAAAACTAGAGCAGGGCAATGGAAGCTAATGACGTTGTGAGGCAGTAAGAATCAATCAAACTAATCAAAAAATAATGAAAAAATGGAAGAAAATTTGAAACACCTCATTGGAAAAATAGCTGATCTGAAAAATAGATCCAGAAGAGACAATTTAAAGATTATTATCCTACCTTAAGGTAATGACCAAAAAAAAGAGCCCGGATAGCATTCTACAAGAGATCATTAAGGAAAATTGCCCCAATATTCTTGAAATGAGGTAGAAATATTCTTGGAAAGAATCTATGGATCACCTCTGGTAAAATATCCCACAAGGAAAATCCCAAAGAATGTTGTTGCAAAACTCCAAAACTACAGTCTCAGTGAAAAACTACTGTAAGCTGCCAAATATCAAAAAGCAACAGTCAGAATTACCTAGGATCTTATAGTTTGTACAACAAAGAATCAGAGGGCCTGTAATATCATATTATAGTAGGCAAAGAACCTGGGGTTACAACCAAGAATTAAGTACCAAGCAAGACAGCATCATCTTTCAGGGCAGGCAATGGAGCTTCAATGAAGTAAGAGACTTTCAGTCATCTCTATTGAAATAAAACAGAATTAAACAGAAAATTTAATCTACAAACACAGAATTCAAAAGAACCATAGAAAGGTAAATAGAGGAAAATATGTATATATATACATATATATGTATATATTCATATATATAAAATTTAAAAGTTAAATTATTAAGCTCTTTCCTTCCTTCCTTCTAAATGTTAAAAATAAATATATTTTAAAAAGAAAAAAAGCAATTCTAAAACCATCACCATAGATCTGTGCCTGTCTTTGTTCTTTACTGTTATTTCTACTCTCTGCAAATGCCTTGGGGATTATGATGTAGGGAAACAAGTGTAGTGATGCTGCTATTTTTGATGGAGAATAAAATTTATTATAACGCAAATATATACACCCCCAACATACATCCATTAATCCATCTATCTATCTATCTATCTATCTATCTATCTATCTATCTATTTACCTACCTATCTACATATGTCTGTCTATCAGTCAATATAGCTATCTATCCTCTCATTCACTTTAAATTCTTTTGAGTTTATTCTATCTATATTCTTTCTGTCATTGTGGATATAGAATTCTCTCCTTACTCCAATCTTTTTCCATTTATATCCCCTTCTTTTTAATCAGATTGGCTAATAGTTTATAAATTCATTAATCCTTTCAAAGATCTAGTTTAGTTTTGTTTATCTTTTTGTAGTATTCTTTTTTTTTTTTTTGTAGTATTCTTAATGACAATTTATTTCATGTCTAATTTTTTTCACTCTTTTCTTTTTTTTTTTGTTCTTTGGAGATTTGGTGTGTCTAAATTTTTTAAATTGCATATTCAGTTCAGGATGATGTAGTTTCCTTCTTTACATCTAATTTCAATGTTTGCTTTTACTTTTTTCTATAGCATGACTGCAACTACCATTTTTTTGATTCACCTGATAACAAAGTAATTTAATTTTTTTTTTTCTGAGACAATTGGGATTAAGTGACTTGCCCAGGGTTACATTTCTAGGAAGTCTGAGGTCAGATTTAAACTCAGGTCCTCCAGACTTCAGGGCTGGTGCCCTATCCACTGTATCACTTAACTGCCTCAACATAGTAATTTTTATTCCAAGAATTAATTTTTCTTTTTCTTTTCTTCCTTTTTTTTTTTTTTTAATGTGGGACTCTTTTAAATAACAGATTGCATAATTTTGTTTTCTTATCTAATTGCCATTATTTTTACATTTAATTGTACTGGATTACTTAATCTATTTGCATTCAATGTTTATTATAGGTTGACATTTTCCTCTATTTGGTTCTTTAGTATTGCTTTGTTTTCAGTCAGGTATATTCAAATTCCTCTTCTACTTTGAAAAATTCTTTGTCTCTCCTTTCCTCCCTCCTCTTTAATCTATGTTAAGGAAACTTCAAATCAATCACTGTTCTAAACATTTTACAAATATTATCTCATTTTATTTTCAAAATTATCCTATGAGGTAGGTGCTTTATTATCTCCATTTTGCATTTGAGAAAACTGAGGCATGCAGAGGTTAAATGAATTACCCAGAGCCATACAATTAATAATGGATTTAGATTATATTTGAACTCAAATTTTCTTAATGGTACCACTTAGCTACCTCAAGTCTTAGTCATTTTCCATGCCATTTGTCCCAGAATCTTTCCTCTTCATCTATGCTCTCTAGTCAGTTGTTCCAGCTTGTTTATTTTACTTTTTGAAATTGGATGTTATCTACTAAGGTACACCATTTTCATAGGAGATGGGGTCTCTAAGTACAAAATCACTAAAGATTAGACCCATTGCAAGGTCCCTATCCCCCCACTATATGATATAGTTCCAAACCTATGGTAATAATGTTTTTTCTGCCAACCCCTCCCACTGATTCAAATTTCCTCCTTTTCTTTTTCTCCTATTTCAATCTTTCCCTTTGTACTTTACCTTTTCTCATGTTGCCCCCATTTTTGTTGATTTATTTTCCTTTCAGTTGTTACTATTGATTTAATTAAGTATAGGACACATTACCCTCTCTCTTCTATTTATCTTGTTCCTACTTATTCATCCTTCCATTCTTCAGTTTATTTCTACAAAATACATTGTTTGATCTGATGGTGAAATGATTAGGAGGTTTATTTTATGGTGCTGCAGGTATGTGATTTTATTGTCACTTTTTCTGATTTTTAAAACTTTAGTTTTATTTTCATTCAATTGTGCACTTTTAAAAAGAAATCTCCTAATGGTTTTCATATTTTTTTTAACAACTGTGAATCATGTCTCATGAAACCAATGGGTTTTTGCTTGTATATTGGTCATGTATTCCTGTGAAATCACCTTCTTATGCTTCTTTTTGCCACTTTGGTATATTTATATTTGCCTTCACTTTGGTATATTTATATTTGCCTTCACTTTAGTATATTTATATTTCTACTTAATTGTTCTCCTTTTCGTTTCTTTGAATATACTTATCACTACAGATCCATGTTGTTCTCTTCTGCTAACTCTTTCTGCTGTGTAGCCCAGAAATTCTTCTCTATGTTCCCTTTTACCTTTTTTCAAGAATATGCTTTCTCTTTTTTGATTCATTCTGGAAAATTTTGTTGTGATTCCATATTTTCTAAAGAATCCACCAGTCTTTCTTTATCACAGGTTTGTTTAAATATTCTTTGTCTTACAATAAATATTTATTCAGAGACATTAGAAATGTTTCAGATATTTTTGTAACAGTTTTCTTTTTGTTTTAATATCTTTGTTGTTGATTTTTTTATTCTAGGTTTTAACTGTTTTCTTCTTCCTAGGATCCTCTGTGCTTTTAATCTTTTTTTCCTACTTACATTCCCCTGTGGCTCATTTTTCTGCCTGCTTTTCCCTTGATGGCAGCTTTAGCTTTCTTCCATTGTTTAGAAATTGACTTCACTGGCTTCAATCTTTAACACAAATAATTTCTGGAGTGACAGGACTGACTGCAGATCTATGGCAGCCTTTTTTCTTTCAGTTCTAGCATGTATACATACACATATTAGCACTCTTCTCCTGGTCCCTCATTTTAAAAATTCTCTGATTGAACTGCGATGCCTTAGAAAAGGCAAGATTCTGCTCTTCTTTACCTTCTTATCCTCCACAAATGGTTAGTAAGAGTTGAAGTTTGCTAAATGTTGTCCCAGAATGGGATACTGAGGGCAGGGGCAGAGTGTGTAATAGCCAGAGATGGAAAGTTACAGAAAAAAAATGTTGGTTGGGTTGCAAAATGAAAACCCAAAGCTCTCTTGGGACATCTTTTGAGAATATGGAGGCTTTTTTGGGGAAAAGTGGTACTAGTGCTGAGCAAGCACCTTAGAACTTCATGTTCTCCATCGATAATCCATAATGACATTACCTCGATAGGCTTCTTAGTTTCTTGACTTGAGAAGGAGCTGTAAAATTCCACTGTCTCTGGTACATAATTCCTTCTTTTTAAAAAAAAAACGGTTACTGGAGACTGGAGAAAATGTCTAGTACTCTATCTTTTTAGTCACCAGAAATTTGATTTTCTTAAATAAAACATTATATTTTGGGGAGATGATTTGTATAAGATTAGCTCCTTGCCAACAGGGCCATGTTATATTATTCAATTCCTGCTTTTCATCATTTTACTCACTCAAAGATACATAAAAATCTTATATTTTACTTCTTGTCACTTTTGTCTTCTTTTCCAATGATTTCTACCTAAGAGGCTACATTAATAATTTTGACTATTGACCCAGGAAGGTGGTGGGAGAGGGGAGGAAAGATGACTGCATCAGTTGACACTAAGAAAATTTGTCTGATGTTCATATCCATATAGTCCCTGCCAGATACCCAATATTGGACTGGATCCAATGTGATCACTGTAATGGATCAATGGATCAATGTAATCAAGCTATTTCTTATATTTTTACATCAAGACTTTTATCAATGGAGAAATTGCAAGAAGCCACATCTGGGCTTGATTTAAGAAAAAAAATGCTAACAGGAATATCTAAAAGTAAATGGTCTGCCTTAGAAAATTGCAAGTTTCCCTTTTACCAGAGGTCTTCAAACAAAGACTAAGTTGGTTAAATTTATCTATAAGAAGTTTTTGTTCAGACACAGGTTTGACTAGATGACTCATGGGGATCCTTCCAAATTTGTGATTCTATAATCAAATAGTAGAATAAATTTTTAGTCTCTTTCCTTTGGGGAACATGAAATATTCCTGAGAATAGGCATGAAATTGCTCCTTTTTTAGATTATCTGAACTTTTCCTAATTTTATTTCTATAGCATCACATATTCACATGGTTTATTATTTAGTCTTTGCTTTTATGTATTCATTCTGACTCACTTTTAAAAAGTCATTGCTCAAAAATCTCTGTCTACAGAAGTCTCCTTATTTGCACAGAAAAAATATGTTGTTCTTCAGAGATAAAGTTTTTCTTCAGAAGCTGGCCTTATGGTTCTTTTGAGAATAATTTAATAAAGAAAATGACTTTCTGCTTCATTTGGTAAACACTTCACTGTTATACTATCACCCAAATTGAGTTGCATATTCTATTTTTGATCTACCATCTCTGTTGATGCTTAATGTCCTCATCATCTAATTTACTCCTCTTCTTCAAAATGAATGAATGAACACATAAGTGAAAGAAGGAATGAATGAATGAAAGAATTTATATGTATATTTAATATGTGCCACATTAAACACTAAGTACTAAAATACAGATAGAAAATCAAGAGAATCCATGATTTCAAATCACTCACACTCTAATTGAGTAATATATATGAGAGTTTGTTTTTATATATATATATATATATATATATATATATATATATATATATATATATAAATGTATAAATATATATATATGTATATAATATATAAATAAAATGTATAAATATAAAATATAAATGTATACATATATTATATATTTATATATGTGTATATATATGTATGTGTGCATATATAGATGTATGTGTATATATATATGTATATATATATGTATGTGTGTGTATATATATATATACACACACATATATATATACGTATATATATATATATATATATATATATATATATATATATGTATGTATAATGGTACATTTGTATGCATTGTGAGTAACAAAGTCCAGAGATCATTATGGTGTATTGGCAAGTTAGATGGTAATGCCTGTGGGTCTGAAGAACATCTTGGCAAGACAAATTATAAGATCTCACTGATTCCTCATCTTAATAAAATGATTGCAGTTAAGAATCTCCTGATTACCCAAAAAATGTGAGTAATTGTGGGTGAGGATCCGGGCTGGAGGATGGACATACCACAATGGAGAAAGATAGACTGGGGATGAGTTGTTGGAGTAGAACAGGGACTTTGGGTTTTGTCCATAGGAGTGAGAAGACAGGGCATCAGCTTATCTACCTGGGGAAAAGAGAGTTTGAATATCAGTAGGAATGTTGGGAGAAATAGTTTCTCTCTTCTTAGTCTTCCAAATAGGATCTTTTTGAGTCACTGGGTTGGAATAGGTGGAGGTTATTTCTCCCTGCCACCTGTCCCTCATGGATTTTATGATTGAAATTATTTTATTTGACTATAACATAGTTAACATGTATGAGAATGCCTGCCATCTAGGGGAGGGGGTGGAGGGAAGGAGGGGACAATTCAGCACAGAAGGGAGGGCAAGGGATAATGTTGTAAAAAAATTAACCATGCATATGTACTGTAAAAAATTAATTATTTAAAAAAAAGAAATTATTTTGTCATTAGTGATGCAGTACTTTTATCATTATTCATAAGAGACTTCGTGATGATTCATTTTTCTAGAATTATTTTCCCTTTAGAAAAAAACAAATAGAAAAACCTTCCTTTTCTTTATACACAGAGTCCCAGGATCCCAATTACAACCACTGGGATATAACTAATAAATACATTTGGCTGTAATAATTTGTGGTCAGAGCTCAATTTGAAACCCATAATTTTCACACCAATGTCAATATGTCTAATTTTACAGTCTAGAAACTTGGTGATTTTTTCCTGTGTTCCAGAGTTCATAATGACCCCCAGAGGAAAACAATATAGATTTATACAAAAGTTTATGTGTACTAGCAAAGGGATATCAGTCATGTCAAATCAAATAACCATTTATCAAGTACTTACTATAGGCTAGGCACTGTGTTATACACTATAGTCATATGTAATACTTTCACAAGCAGAATTCAAAAATATGGAATGGAGGTCTGTTTTCTAAGAACCATGTCAAGTTTCTAGAAAGCAGGCAAGCAAAGAGCATAGTGTATGGATTTTAGTTTCCATAGTAGACTATCTAGGCATTGATAGTCTATTAGAATGTCTCTAAATCAAATGAAATTCAAGTTGATTAAATTCAATCAATTTTATTAAACTCCAGATGTTAGGAATTTATTCCTTCTTTCCCATGCTTAGAATATTGTTTCTCCTTCTCTTTCCCTCCTAGCTTCCCTTAACTCCTAGCTAATATGCCATGCCTTATGAAAAGCCTTTTCTGATCTGCCTTAATGCCATCAGCTTTTCTCTATGGATTATCTCCATTTTATCCTGTCTCTATCTTGTTTCTACATAGTTGTTTTCATGTTCTCAGTCTCATTAGATTGAAAGCTCCTTGAAAAAAGTGACTGTGTTTTGCTTTTCTTTGTATCCCTACTACTAGGCACTTGCCTGACTCATGGTAGATGCTTATTGACTGACCTACTATGTGGAAGCACTGTGCTTCTATGGTGGGCATACAAACACACACACACACACACACACACACACACACACACACACACACGCACACACACACACACACACACACAAACTCAATTCTTTTCTTTAAGGAATTTGCTTCCCATAGTCAAATAACTCACTGAGTTTTTATTTTATGACCAACAATGAGCCAATTTCTCTGGAAAGAATTTTATATATAAATACATTATATAATTATTATAAATGGGCAGTTTCTAAAACAGGAATACTAAAACATTTTTGTGTCCTAAACCACTCTGAGAGTGTGGCAAAGTCTAAAGACCTCTCCTCAAAATAATATTCATAGATATATAAACTAAAATACATACAATTAAAAAAACAACATATTCAAATAAAATTATCAAAATATTTTTAAATTTTTGAAAATTCCAAGTTTGTTTAAGAGGCAATAGAAATTTAAATTTATGGCAAGTTAAACAATGACATATTATTTAAGTAATGTTTCTGGAGGAAAAATATTGGTCACAAGACAGAATTTCTTATATTCAATATATCATCTTCATCATTCTGTTCTCTCTACCAAAGGACAAAGTTTTGGCTGGTCTCTGACAGATATTTAATAAAATGCATTAACAATTTTAGTAATGTTTTATGATAGATTTCAACTGAAAAAAGAACAAAACTATCATCAGAAATGAAACAGTATTTATATTTAACCCAAGCACAAATTAGAAAACATCCAAGGAAATTTAATCTCCCCATGGTGCTTTACTCAATGACTATAGACCAGCTATATTCACTCCCCCTCACTGTTTTTACACATATCTCTTTTAAAGTCTTCCTTATCAACTCTTTCATATTGCAGCGATTCTAAAAAAGCTCTTGTCAATAGAACACTTGATTTGATAGCCAGACACCTTCAACTGCAGGTAATAGATTACATGTTTGGACATATGTGAGCTGGACAAGCTCAATTAAGTGCTTTTATTTATTTGTTTTTGAGAATTTCATCATTTAGTGGGCCACACAATGATGATTCTTTTTTTGGGTCAAGGGGAGGGGGAGGAAAGTCAAAGGAACTCACAAATACCATGCCCTCAACTCTTGTCAATCTCTCCTATAGGTTTTTTCTCACCTATATATGGCTAGTTTCTGATAGTAAATATAATGGATCTTGTGAAATGATTGCATTTTTTGAATTCATACTGCATATTTCCATTGATCTGAAATCAGCTACCATATTTTGCACGATTATAATTTTAATGCTTACAAATTCAGATACATGTGACTGTGGGATTCAACATTCCTATTAATTTGGACCTATTAGCATACTGTTGTTTTTATCTACCAGCCTCCTAGATAATTCTTCCTATATTTCTCAGGAAGCTTAGTAATTTAGTAATCTAGTACTGGCTAAGAAGGTAAACAAAACACGATAGTAAATGACTATAGTGATTTAGATTCTAAGATTTTCGGAGAAGCATTTGTTAGCTGATAAAATTGAAGGGAAAACTAGAAAGCACTTTGGCAGAAACTAGATACAGACCAACATCGCACATAACATACAAAGATAAGGTCAAAATTACTACTTGATTTAATCATAAAGGGTGAAATAAGCAAATTAGGGGAGCATGAAAATTTTCACTTAATATATTTACAGATATAGTAAGAAACAGAGAGAGTGATGTGAAGTAAAATGGTTAATTTTGATTATATAAAACTATTATATAATATTATAATTATATACAATAATTATATATATATAACACATATATATAATTATAATTATTATATTATATAAAATTGAAAGGTTTTTGAGCAAACAACTAACAATGCAACTAAGATTAGAAAGAAAGAACTAAACTGGTAAAAATCTTACAATAAGTTTTGCTGATAAAGAGCTCATTTCTCAAAGAGGGGACTGAGATTTAAATTTATAAAAATATGAACATTTCTCAGTTGCTAAATTATCAAAGATACAAAGAGATCAAAGATATCTATAGTCATATGAAAAATGTTCTAAGTTATTATTGATTAGGAAATGCAAATTAAAATAATTTTAAGGTACCACATCATACCTATGAACAACATGAAGACAAAACGAAAATGCCTGCTTTTGACCCAGAAATACTACTATTATGTTTGTATCCCAAAGATATCTAAGAAAAGGAAAAGGATTTGTAATGAAAAATGCTATCACCTCCTGAGAAAAACCTGATGAAGTATGAGTGCAAATTTTTTCCACTTTATTTTTCTTGCTTTTTTTATTTGCAGCATGGCTAATACCGTGTTTCCCCGATAATAAGACACTGTCTTATTATTTTTTTGGGACTAAAAAACACCAGAGGGCTTATTTTCAGGGGAGGGCTTATTTTATCCTCCATCATGCCCCTTTTATCCTCCATCATGCCCATTTTAGCCTCCATCATGCCCCTTTTATCCTCCATCATGCCCATTTTAGCCTCCATCATGCCCCTTTTAGCCTCCATCATGCCCCCTGAGTGCTTATTTTATTCTCCATCGCTTACTGAACTTACCGAGTTTTTAGATGGTCCTGTCTCAGCTCTACTCCGCGGCGCTGCTCTCAGTAGCGCCAGCAAGCAAATCACCAGGGAAGAAGAGGATGACGCGCTCACTGCTGCAGCTCTGATTGGATGCAGCTCGGAGTGCGACGTGCGTTTCACCCGGGAGGGGAGGGCGGCGCTGCTTACTGAAGGTACCGCTATGCAGCATATAGCGCAGGGGATCACCATGATGACCGTTTTCATAGTAAGTTCGATAGGGCTTATTTTCGGGGGAGGGCTTATTTTAGCGGAATATTAAAGAGTATGTGGGTGTCTTATTTTCAGGATAGGTCTTATTATCGGGGAAACACGGTATATATCTTTTGCATGATTTCACATATGTAATTGATATTGCATTTCTAGCCTTCTTAATGGATGAGGAAGTGTTGGGAAGGAGATAATCCAGAACTCAAAATAAAACAAAAGTGTTAAAAACAAATAAATAATAATTTAAAAAACCCAACCATCTTAGCTTGAAAAGAAGAATTTGCCATCTTGCTTAAAGTTCTTCTTTCCACTCCAGTCCTTGTCTTAATAACCAGATACTTAATATTCATATGGTGTTTTTTTTAGATATCCTGTTCTTCTGGTTCATTAGCCTTTTCAAGTCTCCTTCAGCTACAAACAAGAACAGTCATACTTTTGATTTCACTATAATTCATTAAGTGCATTACATTTTTGATAAGGAAATATGAAACTTCACATGATTCTTGCTTTTCATCTCTGTCTTTGTCCTATTACTCCTTAACCTATTTTTAATTTTCTCTACAATGTCTAGTCCCTCTTTCCCCATTTGATTATACCTGCACTAGCTTTACTTTCCTCCCTTTTCAATCTTGACCTTATCATTATATAGTTCCAGATACCATGTTCTACTCAAATCCCAGAGTTGTTATAAGAATAAAAATAAAAGGGTATTTGTTAAGTACTTTGCAAACCCTAAAGCAATATAGCAATAAAGAAATATATTGTTAAATATAATATGCAATATGTATATTATATGCTCACATATGCATATATACATAGATGTGTATATATAAAATAAATACATATATACAAACATAACATGTTTGTATATATGTATGTGCATATGCATAAAAACAGACACAAAAATACACACATATTATATATATATATTTATATATATGAAACACTCTGTTGCATTATATAGCATTAATCAGGGATTATTCTCTTCCCCTGACATTGGCTTTCCCCATTTTTATGTAGTTGTTGCTTAGCACTATGGGAACAAATTCAACAATTATACCAGCTTGGTCCACTATAAATATTTATTGTCTAATCTCAACTGAAACCTCAGTATTATATAGCTCTTTAGACTGTGAGATCCTTCAGTGAAGGTGCCAACTTTTGCCTCTCTTGTAGTTCTAGAGGTTAGCACAGTGCCTGCCACATAGAAGGAGCTTTATAAATGTTTATTGCTTTATTGTTTTTATTCTTTCCTATTTGATTCTCTATCAAGTTCCCTGTAATTGTTCTTCAAATCTTTCTTTTCTATCCTTAACCATTCTGCATTATCACTTCCCCCTTCCTCTCCTAACTTTATTGAAAAAACAATGGACACCATTTTAACTTATATTTTTTTAATCACATCCTTTAAAACTTCTTAATATTATTCTCCATTGTTTCTTACTTTATTCCTGGCTCTGAAGAAGATTTGACTTTTCTCCTTGAAAAGAGCAACTGTTTTACTTGCATTTAGATACCATCCCTCCCATTTCATGCCTTAACTATGGAAGTTCCATGCTACTTTCTAGATTTTTTTCACCTCTTTGTACATATCAGCTTCATGGTTTTAGTTTAATTCTCATCTCCATGGAGATGACTTAAAGATCTATATATCCTATCTTCATCTCTCTCTTAAATTTGTTTTATATCACCAATTATCAATTGGGATGTTCCCTTCCATTGCAAATCCTAATCAAAACTTCTTTAATTCCTTTGCAAGCACCAGCATTAGGTATGAAAGAAAGCACAGAATTGGAATCAGGAAGAGTTGGATTGTATGACTCTTGGCAAATCATTTAACCTCTCTCAGCCTCAGTGTCTTTATTTATTAAATGAGAAGACTAGACTCAGTATCTTCTATTATTTCCAAATTAATCAAATATCTTTATTTCTAATTCTATAATGTCTCTCATGTCCATTTCCTTTCAATTCAGAGTACCACTATCCTACTTCAAGACCTCAATGGTGCTTACCTACACAATTGCCATGCTCCTGACTGTTGTTTTCTTTCATTTATTTTCTTTCTCATTTTCTTTCCTTTTTGATCTGATTTTTCTTGTACAGTAAGATAATTATATATATATATATATATATATATATATATATATATATATATATATATATGTGTGTGTGTGTGTGTGTGTGTATATGTATATATACATACACATATATATATATATGTACGCATATATTTTAACATGCTTAATGTATATTGGATTACTTATCATCTAAAGGAGAGGAGGGGAAGAAAGGGGAAAACCTGGAACCTGCAAAACCTGGTTTTGCAAGAGTCAGTGTTGAAATATGATCCATACATATGTGTTGAAAATAAAAATCTCTAATAAAAATGTGTTAAAAAAATAAAATTGTGTTATAGTGAAGATTTGAAGTTTCTTTTGTAGCATTCCTTGTGAAAGACTGATTCCTAATTATACCCTTTTGCTTGTACCTCCTCATAACTTCCTAAAACTTGCTTTTGTATTTATTGTACATTCATTAGAAATATTTTGTATATTATTACAAAGAGTATCCTAAAAGTTTTAGTATGATTTTCATCTATTAAGACATAGATGCGTCTTCCAGGGACGGAGCCAAGATGGTGGAGAAAACATACATTTCTCTCTGACCTTCTCTACAATTCTCACACTAATTAAGAAATCCAGCCTCTGAATTAGCTCTGGACTTGCAGGACCCACAAATATTGGGAGTTCAACAAATTAACAGCAGACTATAATTTCGAAGACCTCCAGAAAAGGTCTGTTTCAATTTGGAAATGAGAGGAAGGCAGCCAGAGCAAGCAGCTGAGCAAAAACACCAGGGCAGATAGCATAGACTGGGGGTGGTGCAGTCTCCCCCTAGTGCTGCTGACTCTGTGTGGTAGAGAATCTACAGGGAGGAATCTACCGGACTTTCCAGTAGATCAGCAGAGTAGGTATAAAACATCCAACACAAACACAAAAGATCAGTAATGAACTGCAAAACACCAGAAACTCAGGACACCTGGCCATGCTCATCCAGCACAGGGAGTGGGTCAACACTGACCCAGCACAGCCATAGCTGCTTACAGAGGAAGCTTGGAGAACCTCCCCTGCCCTAAAAGCAGACCTTAACTTAAAAAAAAAAAAAACATTTAAAAAGTAAACAGTAAAGCTTTTTTGGTGAAAGAGAAGAACATATTTCAAATTCTGAGGAGACTAAAGGCAGATTGTCTCCAGATGAAACCCCATGAGGTGATATAACCTGGTTTCCATCACACAAGGCTCTTCTAGAAGAAATTTTAAAGGATATTAAAAAAGACATAGAAGAAAAATGGAGAAAAGAAATGAAAACTTTGCAAGAGGGTTTGGAAAAGGCATATAACTCATTAAAAGATAAATTTGATAAAATGGAAAAAGAAAGCAACTCCCAGAAAAACAGAATTTGTGAAACAGAAAAAGAAAATAACTCCTTAAAAACAGAATTTGTGAAATGGGAAAAATTCATAGAACAAAACAACTCATTAAAATTCAATTGAACAAATACAACAAGTAAAAAAAGTAAATTAAGAAAAGAATTCATTAAACAGAAAGGAAAACAGAAATAGTAAGGGAAATGTTTAAGAAAGGGGGAGAGTCTTTAAAGGGGAAGGACTATTTGAAGAAAGTAATGCTCATAAGAAAAATACTGATAAGGAGGGGAAGGGGAAAAGGAAAGAGAAAAGTATAATTCAGGGTTTATAAGATGGTAGGAAATACAGAATTAGTAATTTTAACTATAAATGTGAATGGGATTAACTCTCCCATAAAATGTAAGCAGATAGTACAGTGGATTAGAAAGCCAAAATCCTACAATACAATGTTTACAAGACACACATTTGAAGCAGAAGAATACACACAGAGTAAAGGTAAAAGGTTGGAACAGAATCTCTCATGGTTCAGGTGAAGTAAAAAAAAAATGGAGGAGTAGCCATCCTGATCTCAAATCAAACAATAGCAAAAATTGGTCTAATTAAAAGAGATAAGGAAGGAAACTGTGTCTTGCTAAAGGTTACCATAGATAATGAAGCAATATCAACATTAAATATATATGCACCAAATGGTGTAGCATCTAAATTCCTAAAGGAGAAGTTAAGAGAGTTGCAAGAAGAAATAAATAGCAAAACTATAATAGTGGGAGATCTCAACCTTGTTGTCTCAAAACTAGATACATCAAACCACAAAATAAATAAGAAAGAGGTTAAAGAGGTAAACAGAATACTAGGAAAGTTAGGTATGATAGATCTTTAGAGAACATTGAATGGAGACAGAAATAGTACAATTTCTTCTCAACAGTTCATGGCACCTATATAAAAATTGATCATATGTTAGGACATAAAGACCTCAAAATCAAATGCAGAAAGACAGAAATAGCAAATGCATTTTTTTCAGATCACAATGCAATTCAATAAAAGACCAGGGGAAAATAGACCTAAAAGAAATTGGAAACTAAATGATCTCATCCTAAAGAATGAAAGAGTAAAACAGCAAATCATAAAGACAATCAATAATTTCATCCAAGAGAATGACAATAATGAGACAACATGCCAAAATTTGTGGGATATAGTCAAAGCATTAGTAAGGGGAAATCTTGTATCTCTAGACACTTAGTTGGATAAAATGAGAGAGAAGATCATTAAATTGAGTTTGCAACTAAAAAACCTAGAAAAAGAACAAATTAACCCCCCTCACCAAATACCAAACTTGAAATTCTAAAACTAAAAATAAAGATCAATAAAAACTATTGTATTAATAAATAAAAGTAAGAGTTGGTTATATGAAAAAAAAAAAGGAAAACAAAATAGATAAACCTTTATTTAATTTGATTAGAAAAAGGAAAGAGGAAAATCAAATTGTTAGTCTGAAAAATAAAAAGTGAGAAATATCCACCAATAAAGAGTGAATTAGAGCATTTATTAGGAGTTACTTTGTCCAATTTTACAACAATACATTTAATAGCCTAAGTGAGATGGAGGAATAACTACAAAAATATAGATTGCTCAGATTAACAAAAGAAGAAATAACGTACTTAAATAATCCCATTTTAGAAAAAGATATAAAACAAGCTATTAATTAAGTACCTAAGAAAAAATCCCCAGGACCAGATGGATTTACATATGAATTCTACCAAACATTTAAAGAACAGTTAACTACAATAATATATAAGCTATTTGAAAAAATAGGGAATAAAGGACTCCTACCAAATTTCTTTTATGACACAGATGGGATGAAACTAGAGAAAGAAAATTATAGACCAATCTCCCTAGTGAATATTGATGCAAAAAATCTTAAATAAAATATTAACAAAGAGATTACATAAAATCATCCCAGGATAAGACACCATGACCAAGTAGGATTTATACCAGGAATCAGGGGTGGTTCAATATTAGGAAAACTATTAGTATAATTGACTATATTAGCAACCAAATTAACAAAACCCATATGGATTATCTCAATAAATGCAGAAAAAGCATTTGATAAAATCCAATACCCATTCCTAATAAAAACACTGGGGAGTATAAGAATGAATGTTTTTTTTCCCTTAAAACTGTCAGTATCATCTATTTAAAACCATCAACAAGCATCATACATAATGGGGATAAAGTAGAAGCATTCCTAATAAGAGCAGGGTTGAAACAAGGTTGCCCACTATCACCATTAATATTTAATATTGTATTAGAAATGCTAGCTTTGGCAAAAAGAGAAGGCAAAGAGATTAAAAGAATTAGAGTAGGTAATGAGGAAACCAAATTATCACTCTTTGCTAATGATATAATGGTATACTTAGTATACTGGTTGATCCCGCCAGTAGCATATGCTTGTCTCAAAGATTAAGCCATGAACCTCAGAGATTCTAATAAAAAGCTATTAGAAATAATCCACAACTTTAGCAAAGTTGCAAGATACAAAATAAATCCACATCCACATAAATCATCAGCATTCTAATACATCACTAACAAAATCCAACAGCAAGAGATACAAAGATAAATTCCATTTAAAATAACTGTTGATAGTATAAAATATTTGGGAATTTATCTGCCAAAGGAAAGTCAGGAACTATATAAGCAAAACTACAAAATGCTTTACACGCAAAGTCAGATCTAAGCAATTGGGAAAATATCAAGTGCCTATGGATATAATAAAGATAGCAATACTCCCTAAACTAATCTATTTTTTTAGTGCTTTACCAATCAAAATAACAATAAAATTAATCTGGAAGAACAAAAGGTCCAGATTTTCAAAGAAATTAATGAAGAGAAAAGCAAATGTAGGTGGCCTACCTGTACCAGATCTCAAAATATATTATAAAGCAGTGGTTGTCAAAACCATTTGGTACTGGCTAAGAAATAGAGAAGTTGATCAATGGAATAGGTTAAGTTCACGGAACAAAATAGCCAATGACTATGACAAACCCAAAGGCCCCAGAATTTACTATTTGACAAAAACTGCTGGGGAAATTGAAAACTAGTCTGGCAGAAATTAGGCATAGACCCTATGCCTAATAGGCATATACCAAAATAAGGTCTAAATGGGTTCATGATCTAGACGTAAAGAATGATAATATAAACATATTAGAAGAACATATGATAGTTTAGCTCTCAGATTTGTGGAGGAGGAAGGAATTTATGACCAAAGAAGAACTAGAGATCATTACTGATCACAAAATAGATAATTTTGATTATATTAAGTTAAAAAGTTTTAGTACAAACAAAACTAATACAGACAAGATTAGAAGGGAAGCAATAAACTAGGAAAATATTTTTACATCCAAAGGATCTGATAAAGGCCTAATTTCTAAAATATATAGAGAATTGACTCAAATTTATAATAGTTTAAGACATTCTCCAATTGATAAATGGTCAAAGGATATGAACTGACAATTTTCAGATGAAGAAGTTGAAACTATTTGTAGCCACATGAAAGAATGTTCCAAATCACTATTGATCAGAGAAATGCAAATTAAGACAACCTGAGATACCACTACACACCTGTCAGATTGGCTAAGATGACAGAACAAATAATGATGAATGTTGGAGGGGATGTGGGAAAACTGGAACACTGATGCATTGTTGGTGGAATTGTGAATGGATCCAACCATTCTGGAGAGCAGTTTGGAACTATGCTCAAAAAGTTATCAAACTGTATATCAAAGGGTTCCAGCAGTGTGTCTACTGAGATTATATGCTAAAGTGATCTTAAAGGAGGGAAAGGAACCCACATGTGCAAAAAATGTTTGTGGCAACCCTTTTTGTAGATGGAGTGGATGTCCATTAATTGGAGGATGGCTGAATAAGTTGTGGTATAGGTATGATATGGAATATTATTGTTCTGTAAGAAGTGATCAGGAGGATGATTTCAGAAAGACCTGGAGAGACTTATATGAGCTGATGCTGAGTGAAATGAGCAGAACCAGGAGATCATTGTACATGATAATAACAAGACTCTATGACGATCAATTCTGATGGTCTTGGCTCTCTTCTACATTGAGAGGATTCAAACCAATCACACTTGTTCAGTGATGAAGAGAGCCATCTACGCCCAGAGAGACAACTGTGGGAATAGATTGTGGACCACAATCTTTAAATCTTTAACAAATCATTCTTCAAAAATATGTACATGTTACATACTTTTAAAATCAGTCTTTATTATTAACATTTTCTCTATGTCTCTTTATGTCTCGATAATTAATAGATTATATCCTTTTGCAACATTTGGTGATTTCTGAAATGTAAATGCTCAATGTAAAAATTTAACAACTGTTTCTTAAGATTGCATTAAGACTTTTGGAAAACAGCATCATAGTTGTATTAGGAGAGACTGTAACCAAAATAAAATCACTGATCTTTGAAATACTGAAGCATTTTTCATTTAAGCAGAATTATAGAATATCTTAGATGATTTCAGAAAACATCACTTTTTTTTTACAATGCTTTTGAAATCTCTCTTGATTTCAATTAAAAACATATTTTACAATTCAATGAAGATCTTAGCTTATCATGCCTCATTTTCTCCTTTCCATAAGACAGGAGACAGCAAACTTTTCCCATGAAACTGGAGTAGAAAGAGAGTCCACCAGGTCTCTAGTTCTGGAAGACATGTGGAATTGGTGACCATCATGGATATTTCTGTTGTAACTACTATACCTGGTCCATAGTAGCTATTTCCTGATCCTCTGCTGGGCTAGGCGAGAAGTAACACAATTTGTACATAAGGCAAAAAAAAAAACAATTTTCCTCTTTTTCATGAACTTATTTAGAATATTTATTTCATTTGCCATGCATTGGTGGAGTGGGAAGAAGAAAAGACTGAAGCTAATCAAGAAAAGTTAAAAAATTTTCTTGATAAGTAAAATGTCTTCTTTCTAAGAACTTTGGGAATGGACTATAAATTAGCAGTCTCTTGATCCCGCAGGCCTTCAGGTTTATGATGTATTATAATTAAATTACACTATTGTAATTAAGTTAACTTTTTGATTCAAATGAGTCATAGGAATGCCTTTAATTTTTAATTATAATTTTGTTGATCAACTCAAAGAATCTTCAAAAACAATCACTTCAGGAGGTTATGTGGTCCAGTCTCCTACATTCAGAAGGTCAATTATTCATACTGCATTGAATTAAAAAAAATGTTTTGATCGACAACTGTTGATAGGTTTTATATGAGCTGATGCTGCAAATGCCAATCCAGACTTTACGTTTAGGGAATAAAACTTATTGAACCTTCTCAACTTTCATAAAACTTGGATAGTTGAAGAGATCATGCTATGTAAGGGAAACTAAGAGGCAAATAGGGAAGAGAAATGGAAATACTTTTTTGAATAAAGAACTGAAATACAAGAAAAGGCAGCTATTCTGCACCCAATGCCTGTTCTTTCCTAGATACTCAGCTAATCAGTCATCTCAAGAAGAAAATCAATGGGGGGAAATACCTTTTCAAAGGCAAAAGTATAGGCAAATGAAGTATACCTAAATGCATTTGTATGTCATCTATCCCCAGTCTCTGTCTTTCTCTGTCTCTCTGTCTCTAACTTATCTTTTTGGTCCTTTCTTCTCCCTCTATCCTACCACCTTTTCATATTAAATAATTCATTGATATTTCTCCCTTCCTGTCCCCAGATCCTTTTTGATAATTTCTTTCTCAGTTTCCAATTACTTCTTCACTTAGTTATTATTAATACAGGAAATTGAATGATTATATTTAAATTCCTTTGTGGTTTTAGCTATCAAGATAGGAAAAGGAGACTGTCTGATGTCTTGGCACTAAATTCCCACTATGTCTACAAAAACAACCCTCTTGGCCTGCACTTTATCACCCTGATATTTCTACTTTTTACATCTTCTCATAAAACATTTGAGTTAATAGCATGGCATGACATCTTGGGTTAAGGTGCAGCTCTCATCTTTATCAGGAAATCAGAAGTTGAATATACAAATAATCAGGAGATAACTTTAAGTTGACATAATAGTTGCTACACTAGGTTTTTTTATGAGACATATTGAAAAGATGTAGTTATGAAACACATGAACAATTCATGATTTCCTATTTTAGAACACAGTATCTCTATTTATGAGATAGAGGCTTCAGATTGCAATCTTCAACTAGAAAGATTTCTCTCTCCCATATGGTTTCAGAGTTGTCTTTTGCCCTCATACCAGAACACACAGGACACAAAGAAATCAAAGGACAAACCACAGATGTTTTTAGAGAAATTCTATCAGATTAATCAAAGGCAAATTTTAACTGAATGAAAGAATACAATTAGAATTGGGTATCAGTTATATCCAACTAAAACAAAAGAGAGGTGAGTGGGTCTAAGTACCTATGAATTGTTAGAGTCTATTTTTCCTTTATTTTTTTTTCAGTCCCTTACTCAAACAGCTGTGATTAAAAACAAAACAAAATAAACCAAAACTACAATCTTATGTCTAGCTATTTGTCCTTTAGCATTCTTTTCTTAGCTTCTCTTGGAGGTTTGGGTTTGCAGATGTCTTCGCCACTAGTCCAAAATTCTTTCTGTTCAGCCATATATTGGAATGAAGTCCCTCTACCTCCTTCCTCTCCCCCTGTCCTCTCTTCTGTTGGGGTGAAAATTACTTTTATAGGAGTTGATTTCATGCTAACTTCTTTTTTCATGCTGGTAGAAAAAAAAAAGCAAAAAAAATAAATGTTCCTAGTATTTTTTGTGGTATAACTTAGTGCCCCTGCAAATATTTCCATAATAATGGGGCTATTAAAATAATGAACATATAGCACTAATATCTGTCTGCCCAGGTTGCATGTACCTTCGGATCCTAATGTTTATTGTGCAACAAGAAAGTGATATTCGCACACATGTATTGACCTAGACTATATTGTAACACATGTAAAATGTATGGTATTGCCTGTCGTCGGGGGGAGGGAATAGAGGGAGGGGGGGTAAATTGGAAAAATGAATACAAGGGATAATATTATAAAATATATATATATATATATAATAAAAATAAAAATAAAAATAAAATAATGAACATAGTGAAGTTTTAAAATATCTTATTGTGACAAAATTAAATTCAACTTATTGGGAAAGAAGCATAGATATCTTTTGACTGCTTATTGTCCCCCAGGAAATCTTTTTTAATGTCTGCTGGATTAGAATTCCATGGATACATTAAAAGTATGGATTAAATCCAGACTGGTGGCTCTCTCTATCTCCTCCATCTCATCCCTGAGAGATTAATATTTTGAATTCAAGATAGTGCAACTATATAATTAAATATTGTTGTCAGTCTCTTTAGAGTGTCTATGAAGGTAATATCCAAGTTGGTAGACACTGATGAACTCAGCTAGCCCTATTCCTATATATTCTGAGTTTTTATTAAGTATCTTCTGTGTTTAGCCCAACAACTAGCACATTCAGTTGTTTTCCAGTCATACCCAACTCTTTGTGACCTTATTTGGATTGTCTTGGCAAAAAAAATGGAATGGTTTACAGTTTTCTTCTCCAATTTATTTTACAGATGAAGAAACTGAAGCAAAAAGGGTTAAATGACTTGCCCAAAGTCCATTAAGCTAGGAAGTGTCTGAGATCAGATTTGAACTCTGGAGGATGAGTCCTCTTAGCTTTAGGTCCAGCATTCTATCCACTGCACCACTTAGTTATCTATGGCTATATCTCTCCCTAAATATCTATAGCCATATCTATATCTATATCCATAGATATATAGATATAGATATAACTATATCTATATCTATATCTACATATAACTATATATATGTGTGTATATGTATATACATATATATGGGTATATATATGTATATAGACACATATATACATATATGTGGGTGGGAGGAAACATTTGAGGTTAAAGAACTCCTCACTTAAATTATCCAGCTAAAATATATCAGAAGTCAGATTTGAATCCAAGCCTCTTGAACTCAAGGCAGGTACTATGTAATTATTGCCTTTTAGCATTATCACAAATTATTCCTCAGCAAAGTGATTGTTTTGTTTTTGTTATGTAAATAATCTTACTCCTAATGAGATCGGAGGTTTTTATAGTTCTGTGTTTTCAGCCTTTTCTCTCTAATGGTAAACATTTTTCTAGGCAGGCTATTTAAAGCATTAAATCTTTTAATCAGGACAACAGTCTGAAAGTAATGGGTATGATTTATTTTAAGATTGTATTAATGTCACTGTAAAAATTGCTCTCTTTGCCTCTTTCAAAATCAGAACTTAATCAACAAATGCATTCATTCTGATTCAGATTATGTTGCATAATTTCTAATTTCCCTTGTAATCACCTTAATCTTCGTCAAGATAATTATATCAAATTGCATTGGACTTCTTTTCCTGCCCTTTTCTCAAATGCAATCATAGGCTTGCTTCTAATACTCAGGGCAAAAATTAATTCTTCCAACCAAGTTGAACATTTCCTTAAATCTTCCTAAAAAGAAACCCTCCACATAGAAAAATACATACTTAGTGTTAATAATATTTTTCACATTGAAAGATTCAATGATGGAAAGTGGCAAGAAATTGATTTTTAGGCTTTGGGAAACTTATTTCTTAAATACATTGTTGTTACAGCTGACTTTCATTTTTAATATTACCCTGAAGATTCGAAGCCATCATATAAGACAAAAACACTTCTGGGAATAGATAGCAATAGATCCATATTGTGAATATATACAAATTTCATTGCCCATCCAGAATCCATTATTATGCTAACATTGGTCCTTTGAAATCTCCACTAACTTTCAAAAGATGAATTTCCTTTCTGAAGTAAAAGACTCATTACAGACTCACAGGCAGAACCAGACGTTGGGAAGCAGTCAAGACTGAATTTAAATCATCTTAACTCAACTTTGGGATTGGACTGCTATAAATTCCTGCTGACTCATGTAGGAAGGATGGAGTTTACTAGGAGAGTAGGAAAATATTTCTAAATTGGCCCCAAAAGTTTAAAAGAAATCATTAAATAGGTGGACAGACAGGTAAATCGATAGGTAGATTGATAGAAGTTTACAATAGATAGATATTTTACTAGATACTACTATTTTATTATAAATAAGGTAATATTTAACTTCAAAGGGCTTCATGGAATGGGGGTAGGAGTGGGAAAAAACACGTAAAGAAGAGATAGAAAGACATAAAGGGAAAGAAGAATAGATTCCTATGAAAGTAGAGGGTAAAATAATGGGGTATACATTTCAAAGAAAGGGGTTAGGTTGGAATTATTTTTCAGCTCTAGCAAAAGTCATGGAAGGCTGAAGCTGATACATGTTTTGCATTGCATAGATCTGAACCACGGTAGATTAAACTGGCCAAGATTAGAAACAAAGCAAGTCAAAATTCAAAATGCTGAATAGTAGTGAGATCCAGATTGTGGGTAACTTTTTTAATTTCTAGATGGGATGAGATAGGGAGAACAAGTTTGGTAAAAGATTTGAAAAAAAGAAAAAAAGAAAGAAAGGCAGGTAGAAGGAACAAAGAATGGAGAGAGGAAGGAAATGAAGCCAGTTTTGACAGAAGAAATTCAAATGAATAATATTTAATTTTAGTCAACCATAAGCCACAGCTTAAGAGAGACATGTGTGTTGGGATTATTTCCTTTTTCAAATTGCTAATGACTAATCCAGCAGAACATGGTAAACACTTAATTAATATTTGGCAATTGATTGATTAATGTCTAAAGGACAGTGAGAAGGAAGGTTTGATGAAAGATCTGGGATGTTTCTAGTGAAAAAGGGGATGCAGTGGCAATTGAAATGTCTCTTCAAAATAGCTGAAAGGATGCTTCCTGTAGCTCTTAATACAGTCTTTCTCTGATGTCTGTTTTGATTTGAGATATTCTTCAAAGGCTATAGTTGTAGAATGTAATCACTGATAGGGAGAGGCTGGCAAACTAGTGAAGATAACTTCTATCATCTCATTACCAGGTTAGCTAAATTCGGAGAGCCTCATCACCAGGTTAACCAGAGAATGATGAATTATTTTGCCATAGCATTTTTCAAAGAACACCATGCAACATTTAATAAATACCTTTTGATTATTAAGTTGAAGGAGAAATGAGATGTGAATAGTTATAATTGGTAGTGGTTTCTTATACTTTAGAAATTACTGATCCTTGAGGTATTAAAGCATGGAAGTAAGTTATATGAAATAGGGATTACATATATGTGATCAGAAATTGAAAAAATGGATGGCTTTTTTCAGGGACATATCTTTTCTCTAAATATGAAGAATATTACATCTAAAAATTAGAACTAACAGAGCAGTCTGACTCATGAAGTGGTCTGTTTTCCATCACTGAAAGTTTTCAGGCAGAGGTCAAAAATACCACAGGAAAGATTCTCATGGAAGGTAGAAAGTTCTTCCTGGGACCTTTATTTTTTTCATTAAAGCTTTTTATTTTCACAAGATATATAGTGATAATTTTTCAATATTGACCCTCGCAAAATCTTGTGTTCCAAATATTCTCTTCTTTCCCTCCACCCCTTCCCCTAGATAGGAAGTAATCCAATATATGTTAAACATGTTAAATATATGTTAAATCCAATATTTGTATACATATTTATTCAATTATCTTGCTGCACAAGAAAAATCAAATAAAAAATGAGAAAGAAAACAAAATGTAAGCAAACAACAAATAGTTAAAATGCTATATTGTGATTCATACCCAGTTCCCACAGCCCTCTCTCTGAGTGTAGATGGCTCTCTTTATCACAGGATCTTTGGAACTGGTCTGAATCACCTCTTTGTTGGAAAGAGCTATGCCTGTCAGAATTAATTATCATATAATCTTATTATGGTCATGTAAAAAGATCTATTGGTTCTGCTCACTTCACTCAGCATGCAGGTCTCTCCAGGTCTCTATGAAGTCATTCTGCTATTTCTTATAGAACAATAATATTCCATAATATCCATATACTATAACTTATTCAGCCATGCTCCAATTGATGGGCAGCCATTTATTTTCCAGTTTCTTGAAACTACAAAAAAGGGCAACCACAAATATTTTTGCACATGTGAGTCCCTTTCCCTCTTTTAAGATCTCTTTGGGATATAAGCCCAGTAGAAACACTGCAGGACCAAAGGGTATTCAGTGTGTAGTGGTACCTCAGAGTTGTCTTAATTTGCATTTCTCTGATCAATAGTGATTTAGAGCACTTTTTCATATGATTAGAAATGGTTTTCATTTCTTCATCTGAAAATCTGTCCATTTATTAATTGGAGAATGGCTTGAATTCTTATAAATTTGCTTTAATTCTCTCTATATATTTTAGAAGTGAGACCTTTATCAGAAACCTTAAATGTAAATTTTTTCCCAATTTATTGCTTCTTTTCTAATCTTGTCTGCATTGCTTTGTTTGTACAAAAAAATTTTTAACTTAATACAATCCACATTAGCTATTTGGTATTTAGTATTGAGTTCCAGTTCTTCTTTGGTCACAAATTTCTTCCTTTTCCACATATCTGAGAGGTAAATTTCCTTTGTTCTTGCTTATAATATCACTCTTTATGTCTAATTCATGAACTATTTCAACCTTATCTTGGTATATGATTTTAGGTGGAGGTCAGTCTCTAGTTTCTGCCATACTAGTTCCAATTTTCCCAGAAGTTTTTGTCAAGTAGTGAATTCTTACTCCAAAAGCTGGGGCCTTTGGGTTTGTCAAACACTAGATTGCTATAGTTATTGATTGTTTTGTCCTTTGAATCTAACCTATTCCACTGATAGACTATATTTCTTAGCCAATACCAAATGGTTTTGATGACTGCTGCTTTATAATATAGTTTTAGATGAGCTCGCTACACACCTAGGCCACCTTCATTGGCATTTTTTTCATTAATTCCCTTGAAATTCTTGACCTTTTGTTCTTCCAGATGAATTTTGTTATGAATTTTCCAGATGTTTAAAATAATTTCTTGGGAGTTTGATTGGTATTGCACTAAATAGATTAATTTAGGTAGTATTGTAATTTTTATTATATTAGCTTAGACTACCCATGAACAGTTGATAATCATTTTTCCAAATGATTAAATCATAGGTTCTGTGAATAGTGTTTTGTAGTTGTGTTCATATAGTACCTGACTTTCCCTTGGCAGAGAGATTCCCAGATATTTTATACTATCAACAGTTATTTTCAATGGAACTTTGTTATGGGCCAGAACTTGAAATAAGATGCTAAGTCAGTGGAATTGAGACAATGGTTGTTTAGTTTCGTGCTTAACAATTCTCTAGTTCAGCAATGTACTTAGTACTTACTATAGTTCCACAAGATTCACACCTTTAAGAGAACCTTTAAGAGAACATATATAAGTTAGGAGCCTCAACCAGGATTCAGTCAGGGAGATTCAGAAGCCAGAACTCAAGCTCTTGGAACCAAGACTACAGAATGCCTCTTAGAAAGCTAACTGGGTGGCAGGAAAGGAGATAAGACTTGGAAAGAGACAATGAAGGATTTGAATTTAATACCTGGCTGCATTTGGGGTGATTATTGAACTGAAACTAAGGCTGCCCCCAGAACCCCCCCCCAAGAAACCTGCTCCCAGAAAACATTACATTTTAGAGAAGAATATTACAGAACTCTTTGTGTCAATGCTCCTGGACTTTGTTGATATATAAAAATTCTGATGATTTATGTGGATTTATTTCATATCCTGAAACTTTGCTAAAGTTGTGAATTGTTTCTAGTAGTTTTTTAAATTGATTCTCTAAGTATACTATCATATCATCTGCAAAATTGGCTTCCTCATTATTTACTCTAATTCTTTTAATTACTTTTTATTCTGTGATTCCATAAGCTAACATTTCTAATACAATATTGAATAGTAGTGGTGATAGTGTATAACCTTGTTTCAACCCTGATCTTATTGAGAATGGTTCTAACTTATCTCCATTACATATGATGCTTGCTGATGGTTTTAAATACATGCTGCTGATCATTTTAGAAAAAAGTCCATTTATTCCTATACTCTCTAGTGTTTTTAATAGAAATAGGTGTTGGATTTTATCCAATGCTTTTTCTGCATCTATTGAGATAATCATATGATTTTTGTTAGTTTGATTATTGATATAGTCAATTAGGCTAATAGTTTTCCTAATATTGAACCAGTCCTGCATTCATGATATAAAAAATGATAGACTTTGAGACAAAATTTAAATTAAATTCAACAAATTCAAATTAATTTAATGAACATTTTTAAGCACCTACTAAAATAGTCAGGTACTATTTTAAGTGTTGGGGATACAAATAAGAAAAAAGAAAGACAATTACTGCACTTAGTTTACAATTTGATGGAAGACAAAACACAAAAAGAGACTGAAAAGAAGTGAGAGCACCAGGGGATGTCTCATTCTGTGGATCTGAAATCAAACAGAGCTATAAATGCAAAGTGGAGTATGTAGAGAGTTCAGTTTCTTCCCTTTCTGGAGGAAAGCTTTGGGAAGAGTTCAGTACTCTACAGATCTTTTCAAACCCCTCCCTTGGCTTTCGGTTATAACATTGAAGATTGCCCTCAGGAATAATGAAAATTTCATAAATTTAACTCAATTTTGATTTTAGATATAAAAATGTGCCATTCTGTCTTGTTGCTGTTTTTCTCCAAGGTATGAATAAAAGAAAGCAATACTTTGTAATGAAAAAATACATCTGATGACAATGACCCCATTTTTCAAATTTTATGGTGGTCAATGTCACTTGATATTGTAACTGTCTTTTGACAGCACGAAAGATTGGATAGAATAGTGAGAACAAGAACATTAGCAAGAAAAATAAATTGTATAAATGTAAATTAGGAAAGATATAAGTCTGTTTTCAAGAAAAGTCTCTTAAAAGCATTATGAGATTCAAAGGTGAGGATTTATAGTGAATGCTATGGTTTAAGAACCAAATAGGATAATAGTGGACTTAAAACATTCCTTTTTTTTTGTATGTAAGAGGGTTGAGTATGTATTTTGTAGGTTTTATATGTTTCCCTGAGTCTGTTGAATAGATATCTTAATCTCATTCAGAGATTGTATTTGCCATTAAAAGTAAATATAGAAAATTATTATTTCTGTCTATCATTGTACTGTATTTCTTTAATCATTTGCCTGGTGAACTACTTTGGTATTTCCACTCTAATTATTCTATCTGTTCATATCTAACAATTCCTAATTCCTAAGGCAAATAAAGATAAAGTATTAGGACAAATGTTCAGCCTTCAAAAATGGGTGAAGTAAAAAATACTATCTAAACTGACCAATTTGTGATTTTTATTTTTTAAAAAAGATCCTATCCTGATGGGAACATTTTGCACAAATTGACACTGGAAAAAAAATTACCACTGTGGTGAAAACTAATGGATAAAGTCTGGTAGCTCAATTAAACTTTCCTTCAATTCATATTTATTAAGTGTCTACTATATATATCAGGTATTGTTCTATTCCTGGATTCAAAGAAACATTCCAAAAGTCTTATTTCTCAAAGAGCTAATTTTCTAATGGAAGATAACATGCAAAAAATCTATATACAAAGAAAATATAGCCAATATTAATTGGAAGTAACCTAAAGAAGGGAGATGACAGAATTAAGAGGGATTAGAAAAAGTTTCCTATAGAAGGTAAGATTTGAGGTGAGATGAGTAAAACCACAGAAATCAAGATGCAGGATGAGAAGGGAGAGATTCTAGGCATTACATATTTTTTAAAAGTGAACTACAATTTAAAAAAAGTAAACTACAAAGATTTGAGTGATTTTTTGACATTATTTTTCATTCAAGATTTAATGACAAAATGTGTGATTTACATTAACAAAATAAAAGATAAATAAATGATTCATAAAAACTCTGGTGCTAGTCAACATTTTTATGAAGCTTTCCCTAATTATTTTATCTCAAATTTTCCATGGAAATCTCCTTTTCCCCTTCTATCTTTGATTAAATTTGTAAGAACCCAGGTATATACATTCTTACCAGCCCTTCTTAATTTAATTTCTTACCAATGTCCTATTATATTTATATTTAATTTATATTTTTATATGTACTATAGTAATATGTACCATAGTACCCATGGTCCTGAAAAAGTTATGACTTTCATATGGTTTTAGCATATAAAGAAATCTTGCCAACTTTTTTACCCATGTCTCTGAGGAGGATCTATTAAATATTTTTGCATTTTATTTTGATCTCTTTCTGCCTTCTTGCTTTATTTAGAGAAAGGTCAATAGAAATGTGGTTAAGTTCTTGTGGCTGTTGGGCAAAGATTTTCCATTGAGTAGCACATGTTTAATTTGTGTTTGTACAAATTCTAAAAACTGGTTATTAGTATCATCTGTCACTTGGAAAAAAAAAGAACTTTACCACTTTCACTTTAGAACCAGAAAGAATACTAAAGGACTGAGGACAATTTTGTATTTTATTCATGGATAAGTATAATTCACTAATGATATATCATCTATTCTGCAATCTGTTAGTGAATAGCTTCTCTATAGTTAATTAGGCCTGAGAGTGTATACACTCATTATTCAATATTTGATGTCTTTTTTCATTTGATAGAATTTTCTTTTTTTATGTTTTTTTATTAATTTTATAATTATAAAATTATATTTTTTGACAGTACATATGAATGAATAATTTTTTAAATAACATTATCCCTTGTATTCATTTTTCCAAATTTTCCACTCCCTCCCTCTACTCCCTTCCCTAGATGACAGGCAATTCTATACATTTTACATGTGTTACAGTATAACCTAGATACAATATATGTGTGTAAATCCAATTTTCTTGTTGCATGTTAAGAATTGGATTCTGAAGGTATAAATAGCCTGGATAGAAAGACAGTAGTGCTAATAGTTTATATTCAATTCCCAGTGTTCCTTCTCTGGGTATAGTTGTTTCTGTCCATCATTGATCAACTGGAAGTGAGTTGGATCTTCTTTATGCTGAAGATTTGATAGAATTTTCTAAAGCATATATTTTATTGGTATATTTTTATATGTGTAAAGTCACTTTCATATTTTTCATGAAAAAGCATGGGGATAGAACCTCCATGATGGAATGTGAGGTTAAAATGTTTTGTACTATTGGCAAGTGAAGTATGATCCTATCACATAATAAAGTGTTTTCTAGGCATTTTAAAATTTAGGATACTCCAAAAGTCCTTTCATCACTGTGCTAAAGACCAAGTAAAATTCTTCTTCTTCTTCTTCTTTTTCCTTCTTGAGGATAATGTTTCTGTGTTAACTAGACTTTATTAAATCTTCTTTCAATGAGTAGAAGAAGAAGGGAGACAATGTAAATGCTGATTGGTGTGGGTTTGGTATTCTATGACCATCCAATTCAGGTTTAAGAAATTGATCAAATGTCTGGCAACAGAGAGGAAAATCCAACTTTTGAAAAGGAATCAATTGTTTAATAAGAGCAAAATACACTTCAAACTTATCCTCAGCCTCAAATATCTCCCACTTTGTCAGAAGATATTTATAGTCTTTGGAAGATCAGAAGACTTGGACATTACAATGGCAAATTAACAGTGTACCTGGGAGAGCAACTGCAGACATCAATACCTACATTGGGAACTGGGAATAGACTCAGCATACTGGGGAAAGGCAGCTCAAGACTCTTCAAAAAGGTCTAGAAGAAACTACATTATATATACCAGGAACTTTATGAGGACTTCTAAGAAGAGGAGAATAGATCTCCAATAAAAGGTGCTGTAAGTTAGACCTTTGATAGTGTGCTTTAAACTTGTATCCACTTTCCCCTTGATTATATGTATATATGTACACACATTTTGTGTATCATATATATATATATGTACATATAGACACACTATATAATTTCTCTGCCTCTTTCTATATGTATACACATATACACATATTCTTTTAGAAAAGTTTTGCCACAAGTTTCTGGAGATATATTTTATACCCACTGTCCTTATATAATTTTAGTAACATATAAATTTCTTAAAAACTAATTAAATCTAGCTAATTAATTTAGACAATTGATAATCAATGGAGGAAACCTGAGACTCATGGATTAAATGTTATTAAACAAGACAATATTTGTAAAGCGCTCAGTCCAATTTCTGGCACATAGTAAGTACTTAATAGATGTTTGTTCCCTTCCCTCTCCCTAAAGCATTAGACAAATGTCAACCATCTAATTAAAATTACCCCTAAAAACATTGATGGAACATAGTGTAGATTACTCTGTGAACTCAATCTGTGAGTGTAACTAAGGTTGAGAAAGTTGCTGTAGAGCATGCATACACTGGTATTCAGGTTTCTCTACAATATGGTTCTAAGCTACATTTCTGACAATTTTTCACTTGGTTACTTTTCACCATATTCCAGCCAAATGAAAAACTCACCATCCTACATTTGTATTGTACTTGTTCTTGTTTCTGCTTTTGTTCACATAATTCCCTTCTCCTTGTCATCCCTTTTCCTACTTCTTTGGTGCTTATGGAAATCTTTACCTTCAAAGCTCATGCAGAGATCACTTTCTCCATTGCCTTCTGTCACAATTAGAGCTGAAAGTGATCTCTGCCTAAAATAATATTTATTTATATGAAGCTTATCCTCTTTAGACTATAAGTTCAATATGTAAATTATATTTATAATTTGTTGAATTAAAGCATCAATGTGAAATAATACAGAGCTCAAGGAAAAGAGATATTTGTGACATTGGAGAGAAAAGTTACATTAATTTTAATGGGTTAATAGGTTGGTAGGAAATGGTGAAGAACTCCCAAGTATATTGAAAGGTAAGGGAATCAAGGAATGTGGGCTACTCTTTCAAGGACTTTGCAGATTCAAAGATGGAGAGAGAGAGAGCTCCACTATTTATTCTAGACACAAGGTCTTTCTTTTTTTCTAAGTTCCCTTGATTGCTAAAAGAATAACATCCTTTTCTCTTAGGTTCCCAGGTGAATGCTTCAGTTTTTGCTCTCATTGCAAGCATTTAATCCCCATCTTGGAGATAGCCTTTTGATATTGACCTTCCTCTATGCCCTGAACTCATTCCTCTTCTTTCTCAGGAATAAAGCTTTTGTTCCTGCATCTCCTGACTGTGATTAGATGCTTTTTTCATTTTGACACATTTCAATCAGATTCCAATCTTATTCATTTCATTATCTATTCTTCCTACCTTCCTATTTTCTTTTATTCTTCTCTCCTGGGATCATTCTACTTCTTGGGTGGTAAATTGCTTACATCTGTCAGGGGAAAAAAATGGATGCTAAAACTCATTGAATTCCTGCAACCTATTTTAGTACTTTTCTAAATATCACAATCTACATTTGCTTTTTATCACAGAATCTCAGAGTTGGAGGAGACCTCAAAGACTATCACATTTGCCTTAGCCCATTTGAGAGCCCCTATATATCCATAATGATTTAGGGAAAGTGAGAAGAGATTACTGTATTCTTTTCAAAAGCAATCAATTCATCTTTTGACAATTTTCATTTACTTAAAATTTTGGTTTGTGTCACTTGTTGGTCAAATTCAATAATGAAAACATGTATAACTTAAGAACAAGGAAATAGAAGGAGCTAGTCACTCAGTCAATACGTGTTTATTAATCACCCACTATGAACTGGATACTGTGGCAAGCCTTTTGGGAATTCAAGTACAAAGACTGAAATAAACTCTGGGGTGACAAATAATATACAATAAAATATATGCACATACATATTTGTATGTGAATATGCATATATTTGTGTACAATATAAATATAAAATGAACAAAAATATACAGCATATACAAAATAGTTAAATAAAGGTTGTCTTAGAAAGAGAGTGTCAGGAAAGTTTTCATGAGGAAGCTAGTATTGGAGAAAAATAAAGATAACTTTTCATTTATCTCTAATTGTCTTTCTGGTTTTATTTCATATTATTCCCTTCTATTCATTGTATGTTCCAATACACTGAAACACTAAATCAAAAGTTAGTCCCTTAGAGATCATCCAGCTCTTCATTCCATTGATGACAAAATGTCTTAGAGAGATTAAGTATAATGGCCCAGGTTATATATCTTCTGTATAGTTTTCACCAGTTGTTATGAGCATGAAATATCCATAAGTCATGAACTTCCTGTTTCCTGGGGCTTCTGATTCTGACCTTTTGAATATAACTTTTCTTTTCATTCTTAGAATTCATTTGAATTCATTTTCTCAGCTAAGGTATCACCTCTCTCCTGATGAAGCCCTCTCCATGAAAATAATCACTCAAAATTTAAAATCACTTCTTAAAATTATACATATCAGATTTAATCTTTGTCTATGTCATAGTCTACTCTATGTTATATTGATCTATATAAATGTTGCATCAACCTTATTAGATTATGAATTCCTTGAAGGCAGAGCTTTTTGTATTATTTTTCATCTCTATACTTAGTTTCTGGCATTCATTGGGAACTTAATGCTACAAAAAGGAGGAAATAGCATGGCAGCATTTAGCTGCCCTCCATAAGTTCAAGTTTTCAAGACAAAAATAATTATAATGCAGAGTTCTGAATGAACTGGAAGATATGATTACATAATCACTGTCAGCTGTGCTTAAAAGGTAGTAGAAAGCAAGAGAGGTTCTTGAGGTTTGGAAAATATCTTAAAGTTCAAAAAGAAAAGAAGAATGCTCCCAATACAGATGACTTAGTATAATTTTAATTTATATATTAAGTATAATATAATTCTTTAAAAATTAGAGAATGTTGTATTTTATTTTATTCACTTAAAAACTTTATTTGTAGAAGGGATTCAAAAGCTTAATTATTAAAAAGGCCCATGACACACAAGTTAAAAACTTAAGGTCTATAGCAAAGTCTTGCAGAATAGTTACATTTAAATAATAGTAGGTGACTATAGATGATTTAGCTCATAATAGGTGCTTAATAAATGTTTTTTTTTTATTGATTGGTTGATGAAAGGACATTAAGATGGAGAAATTAGACAAGTAGAATTAGGAAAGTACAGTTTGGGACAAGTCAAGGGAACTGAGAATATTCAGAAGCAACTGATTGTTGACAATGCCAAACTAATAGAAAGGTTCTTTTTGTGCATGTTTTTTTTTTTTTTTCCCCTTCTTCACAACACAACACTGGCAAATAGTGGGTGCTTAATAAATTAAATTATTGTTAATCAATATTTATATTGGTTATTTGTTATGATTCTTACAAGGAATTGATAGAGACAATAATTATCTAATTTAGCATGGTGTTTAACAGTTTTCTAGTTCAGTAATATACTTAGTACTTAACTAAAGTTCCACAAGATTCACACCTTTAATAGAGCATATATAAGCTAGGAGCCTCAACCAGGATTGACTCTGGGAGAGTCAGAAGCCAGGATTCAGTCAAGGGAATTCACAACCCAGAAAAGACAACTTAAGCTCTTGGAACCAAGACTACAGAAGGTCTCTAAGAAAAACTAGCTGAGCCCCAAGTGAAGGAGATAAGAATTCAAAGGAGCCGATAAATGATTTGGATTCTAACTCCTGGCTGCATTTGGGGTGATTACACTGAACTGAAACAAAGACTGCTCCCAGAAACCCCGCAAAAAACCTGCAACCAGAGAACATTACACTTTAGAGAAGAATATTACATTTTGTTATATTGGATATTTATACTTTTTTTTTTTTTTAGTACGAAGCAAAAGATAAGTAGAGGGGAAAGTGACCACACATATCTCGGATCTAATTGGAAAGTTTTCAGTTTGTCCGCTGAAAATAATTTTAACTTTTGATTTTACATAGGTATTTATTATATTAAAGAAGAGGTATTATTATATACCTGTGTTTTCTAAGGATTTTATTATGAATGAAAATTATTTTTTGTTAAAATCTTTTTTTGTTAGAGCCGGTTAATTTGTTTATTTTCTAGTTATTTAAGTACATAATCTTTGATTTTAAAAATCCTATAAATATGTAATTTCAGAGATAAATTTGTTCTGAAAAATACTTGAACTATATTCCTGAAGTATTGTTATTTTATATCATAGGTATTTATTGATATTCATTTCCCTGAAATGAAATCTCACTTTTTACACATAAAACCAGTTATGTGAAACTATAATGTTCCCTTTTGGTTTCCTTGTGGTCTCTGGAAGCAGCCTTCATTTCAGTTCAGTAATTACCACAAGTACAGCCAGGTGTTAAAGTCCAAATCCTTTATTGTCTCCTTCAAAATTCTATCTCCTTTACTTGGGGCTTAGTTAGTTTTCTGGAGGCCTTCTGGATCTTGGTGTCAGTGGAGAGGTGAAGGAGGAGAGCCTGCCACCACAGTGCTATCTTCTCTGGCTCTGATAGCTTCCCCTTTGTGGTTCTCAGTGCCTGATTATATGCTCCACACTGAGTATACACTAATCATTATGTCACTAGGAAACCATTAGTTGTTGTAGGATTAAATCAATGCTAAATTAGATTTAACTATTGTTTCCTCAACTGCACTTAGCACCTTGTTTCAAATTCTGGCCCTTAATATCTCCTGTTTACTTTTGTTTTAAGAATATAGGTGGTCATGACCCCCTGACTTCTCAAGAAGGGAGATGAAATGGGAAATCAAATCAGATTAGCGGGTTGCTGAAGGGTCTCATTTGGAACAGGTATGCATAATTCCATCAACATGGGAGGCATTACACATAATTACATAAATTACATAAGCACATAGTAAAACAGGCTAGTAGTGACATGACAAACAATGTGAATGAACATGAGGAATTATAGATACCATAAGTCCTAGAAATAGCCCCAAACCAATCTATTGTCCATTATTTCATGTGCCAGGAATCCAATGATTCCTACAAGTTTTGAAGTCCTGTAATAGTCTCATCATGTGTCAGAGAATCCAATGATTCCTGCAGGTTTTGAAGTTATGTAACAGTCTTATCAACAATTTTTTATCTCAAAGAATCCAATGATTCCTGAGGGTTTTGAAGTTCTGTAACAGTCTCATTATCAGTCATGCTCTTTCAGTTTCAGATGTTTCTGTCAGTGTCAGAAGGTCTTCTTTGTTTTGAGGTTTTTCTCTTTTTCTGTCTCTCTCTGATCTCTATCTCTATACCTACATTGGGCTTTCAGATGCCCAATTTTTCCACATTGAAAACATTGCGAGTCTTTCTAGAAGTCCTTTGCCAAGAGGGACCCTGTCTTCCCATGTTCATCATAATCTGGGTACAGTAAGCACTTGTGCCCACTATGGCACAGCATCTTATGATCTCCTCTAAAGGAGCATATTTGTATAGTCCCCATATAATTCTTCTGCAAACCTCATTAGCATTTTCCTTAGCCAGTTGTCTCATCATAATTCTTGTAGCTGCATTTTTCCAGTGGTTCTTGTGACAATTGTTTGCAGACATTCCACAAAATCTGCAAAGGGTTCATTGGGGCCTTGCTCTATTTTTGTGAAGGCTTCCCCTCCATCTTACCCTGGGAGGATATCTCAAGCTTTTGTAGCATCATCAGCAGCAATTTGCTCATATGATCCTATGGGGTAATAAATCTGTGCTGAATTGTCTGCCTTCTGACCTTCACTTGCTATTTGGTCAAAGGTTATTTGTATGTTTACTCCAGCTTGCTTATTGCATTGGACTTGTATCCTACATAATTCATGATACTCCAAAAGCCACAAAAAGTTTTGTCCAGGTTCTAAACATGTCCTTCCTATAGATTTTGAATCACTGGGGGTTAAGATTTCATAAACCGACTTCTGGCCAAGATGGCGACGTGGAGGCAGACAGCTGCTTGAGCTCCGTGTTTTCTCTCAGGACTTACTTCATGACAAGCCTCGGAGTTAGTGCTTGACCGGAAAAGAAACCCACAAATAATCACCAACAGAAGACATCCTTGAAATTCACCAGAGAAGGTCTGTGTTTGCTTGGGGGATGGGATGAACAGACTGGGCACAGACTGAGGGCAGGCAAGCCAGAGCAAGACAGGAAGCTCACACAGCTCAGACCAGAGTGGGGAGGGGTACCATCTCTGCCATTTCTGCAAAAAGACTTTTACCCCAGTGTGGATATTCTGTCTTGGCAGCAAGCCAGGAGCAGCAGAGAGGGTGTAAATACCAGAGGTGAAGATTAAAACCCTGGAAAGCTAGCATCTCTCAGAACCCGGCCACCCCCAACCCCCACCTGGAGTGACTCCAGATTCTCAGAGCCTCAGAGTGCAGGTGCAGTGCAGCCATCACTGTCCTGTTAGTGGCTCTCTGCTGCCCTACCCCCAGTCTGTAGAGGAAGCCCATTAACACCAGACAGCCCCATCCCCCCCAAAACAGACCAATTGTTTCTTTTGTCAATTTGTTTTCTTCAATTCCTCTCTTGACAAAATGAACAAAAAATTCAAAAGGGCTCCAACCATTGAAAGCTTCTGTATGGAGAGAGAGCAGACTTCAAATACTGAGGAGACTAAAACAGACTCTCCTGAGAGGAATCCCCTAAGGGGGATATGATCTGCTCCTCAATACAAAAGAATCTCATAGAGGAAATCAAAAAGGCTCTCACAAGAGAGCTAGAAAGAAATTGGAAAAGGAAAGGAAAGATTGGAAAGAGAGCCTGGAGAAGTTATCCAGAGTGGATAAAGAGATCAAATCATTGAAAACAAAATTAGTAAATTGGAAAAGTTAAACAACTCCAAGGAAAACAGGATTAGTGAGCTGGAAAAGGTAAACAACTCCAAGGAAAACAGACTTAGTGAGTTGGATAAAGAAATCAGCTCTCTAAAAAATAAAATGGATAAAATGGAAAAAAAAATCATAGAAGAAAAAAACTCACTTAAAAACTCAACTGGACAATTACAAAAAGATATTAAAAAAGTGAGTGAAGAAAATACATCATTGAAAATTAGACTCAAACAAGTAGAAATGAATGACTCAAGGAGAAACCAAGAAGTAGTCAAGCAAAACCAGAGAAATGAAACAATTGAAAAGAATGTCAAGTACCTTATTAGAAAGACAACAGACCTGGAAAACAGATCCAGGAGAGACAATTTGAGAATAATCTGACTACCTGAAAAATGTGAGGAAAAAAAGAGCTTGGACACTATTTTCGAGAAAATTATCAAAGAGAACTGCCCAGACATTTTGGAAACAGAGGATAAAATAGACATTGAAAAAATTCATCAATCACCTACTGAAAGGGACCCTAAAATCAAAACGCCAAGAAATATAGTGGCCAAGTTCAAGAACCATCAGACAAAAGAAAAGATATTGGAAGCTGCTAGAAAAAAAAGCAATTCAGATATGGAGGATCCACAATAAGGATAACCCAGGATCTAGCAGCATTCACATTAAAAGAACAAAGGACCTTGAACATGATATTCTGAAAGGCTAAGGAACTTGGTATCCAGCCAAGAATAACTTACCCAACAAAAATGAGCATTGTTTTCAAGGGAAGAAGATGGACATTTAACAAAATAAATGAATTCCATCTATTCTTGATGAAAAAACCAGACCTACATAAAAGGTTTGATCTTCAAATACAGAACTCAAGAGATTTCTAAAAAGGTAAAAAGAAATCTTGAGAACTATACTTCTGCCATAAAAATATGTAAAGAACATATGTATAATTTGTCCTAGAAACTAGAGGTGGAAAGGAAATTATATCATAAAAAAGTATAAAGTGGTGGTACTACATCACATGAAGAGGCAAAGGTAACCTAATATATCTGAGAGAAAGAAAGGAGGGAGAGGAACATAGTGTGTATCAATAGACATATTCGATTTATGGTGAAACTTCTTCCACTTCATTGAAAAGTGAAAGGGAAGGAGTAAGCTAAGGGGAAGGGAATACAAAAATTGTGAGGAAAAGGGGTAAAATAAGGGGAGGAACTTTAAGGTGGGGGAGAGATCATAAAAAGGGAGGGCTGTGAAAAGCAAGTGGTGTTCACAAGTTTAATAGTGGGTAGGGAGGTAAGAGGGAAGGAAAGGGGAAAAGCATAAGTAGGATTTAATAGGATGGCAAGCAATATAGAATTAGTCATTCTAACCATAAATGTGAATGGGGCAAACTGCCTCATAAAGAGGAAGCAGTTAGCAGACTGGATTAAAGGTCAGAATCCCATTATATGATGTTTACAGGAAACACCTGAAACAGGGTGATATATTCAAACTAAAAATAAAAGGGTGGAGCAGACTCTACTATGCTTCAGGCAAAACCAAAAAAGCAGGAGTAGCCATCCTCATCTCAGATCAAGCAAAAACAAAAATTGATCTAATTAAAAGAGATAAGGAAGGGCATTATATCCTGCTAAAGGGCAGCATCAATAATGAAGCAGTATCAATATTAAACATATATGCATCAAGTGGTGCAGCATCTAAATTCTTAAAAGAGAAATTAAGAGAGGTGCAAGAAGAAATAAACAGCAAAACTATAATAGTGGGAGATCTCAACCTTGCACTCTCAGAATTAGATAAATCAAACCACAAAATAAATAATAAAGAAGTCAAAGAGGTCAGTAGAATACTAGAAAAGTTTGATATGATAGATCTTTGGCGAAAGCTAAATGGAGACAGAAAGGAGTATACTTTCTTCACAGCAGTTCACGGAACCTATACAAAAATTGATCATATACTAGGGCATAAAAACATTAAAATCAAATGCAGTAAGGCAGAAATAGTAAATGCATCCTTTTCAGACCACAATGCAATCAAAATTACATTTAATAAAAAGCCAGGTGAAAATAGACCAAAAATAATTGCAAACTAAATAATTTTATACTAAAGAATGATTGGGTAAAACAGCAAATCATAGACATAATTAATAACTTCACCCAAGAAAATGACCATAATGAGAAATCATGCCAAAATGTGTGATATAAAGCCAAAGCAGTAATAAGGGGAAGTTTTATATCTCTAGAGGCCTACTTGCATAAAATAGAGAAAGAGAGGGCCAACGACTTGGGCTTACAAGTAAAATTGCTAGAAAAGGAATAAATTAAAAAAACCCAGACAAACACAAAACTTGAAATTCAAAAAAATAAAAGGTGAGATTAATAAAATTGAAAGTGAAAAACAAAAACAAAAAACAAAACAAAAAAAACTATTGAATTAATTAATAAAACTAAGAGTTGGTGCTATGAAAAAACCAACAAAATAGACAGACCCTTAGTAAATCTGATTAAAAAAAAAAGAAAGAGAAAAAGCAAATTCTTAGTCTTGAAAATGAAAAGGGAGAACTCACCACTAAAGAAGAGGAAATTAGAACAATAGTTAGGAGCTACTTTGCTCAACTTTATGCCAAGAAATTCAATAACTTAAATGCAATGGAAGAATACCTTCGAAAATATAGCTTGCCCTGATTAACAGAGGAAGAAGTATGTAGTCTAAATAGTCCCATCTCAGAAAAAGAAATAGAACAAGCTATTAACCAACTTCCTAAGAAAAAATCCCCAGGACCAGATGGATTATATGTGAATTCTACCAAACAATTTAAGAACAACTAACTCCAAAGCTATGTAAACTATTTGAAAAAATAGGGATTGAAGGAGTCCTAGCAAATTCCTTTTATGACACAGACATGGTATTGATACCTAAACCAGGTAGGTCGAAAACTGAGAAAGAAAACTACATACCAATTTCCATAATGAATATTGATGCTAAAATCTTAAATAAGATATTAGCAAATAGACTTCAGAAAATCATCCCCAGGATAATACACTATGACCAAGTGCGATTTATACCAGGAATGCAAGGCTGGTTTAGTATTAGGAAAACTATTAGTATAATTGACCATATTAATAATCAAATTAATAAAAACCATATGATCATCTCAATAGATGCAGAAAAAGCATTTGATAAAATCCAATATCCATTCCTACTAAAAATGCTTGAGAGTATAGGAATAAATGGACTATTCCTTAAAATAATCAGGAGCATATATTTAAAACCTTCAGTAAACATCATATGTAATGGTGATAAACTAGAACCTTTCCCTGTAAGATCAGGAGTGAAACAAGGTTGCCCACTATCACCATTACTATTCACTAGAAACTCTAGCCTGGGCAATAAGAGCCGAGAAAGAGATTCAAGGAATTAGAATAGGAAATGAGGAAATCAAATTATCACTCTTTGCAGATGACATGATGGTATACTTAGAGAACCCCAAAGACTCTGCTAAAAAGCTATTAGAAATAATTCAGAATTTTAGCAAAGTTTCAGGATACAAAATTATTCCACATAAATCCTCAGCATTTTTATACATTACCAACACAATCCAATAGCAAGAGATACAAGAGAAATTCCATTCAAAATAACGGTTGATAGTATAAAATATTTGGGAATATATCTACCAAAGGAGAGTCAGGAATTATATGAGCAAAATTACAAAACACTTGCCACAAAAATAAAGTCAGATTTAAATAATTGGAAAGACATTCAGTGCTCTTGGATAGGCTGAGCGAATATAATTAAGAAGACAATACTCCCTAAACTAATCTATTTATTTAGTGCTATACCAACCAGACTCCCAAGAAACTATTTTAATGACCTAGAAAAAATAACAACAGAATTCATATGGAAGAACAAAATGTTGAGAATTTCAAGGGAAGTAATGAAAAAAGAAAATTAAATGAAGGTGGTCTAGCTGTATCTGATCTAGAACTATATTATAAAGCAGCAGTCACCAAAACCATTTGGTATTGGCTAAGAAATAGACTAGTTGATCTAGTGGCATAGGTTAGGTTTACAGGGCAAGATAGTGAATCAAAATAGCAATCTAGTGTTTGACAAACCCAAAGATCCCAAATCTTGGTATAAGAATTCATTATTTGACAAAAACTGCTGGGAAAACTGGAAATTAGTATGGCAGAAACTAGGCATAGACCCACATTTAACACCACATACTAAGATTCGATCAAAATGGGTCCAAGATCTAGGCATAAAGAACGAAATCATAAATAAATTGGAGGAACATGGGATGGTTTACCTCTGGGACTTGTGGAGGAGGAAGGAGTTTGTGTCCAAGGGAGAACTAGAGACCATTATCGATCACAAAATAGAACATTTTGATTACACCAAATTAAAAAGTTTCTGCACAAACAAAACTAATGCAAACAAGATTAGAAGGGAAGTAACAAATTGGGAAAACATTTTTACAGTTAAAGGTTCTGATAAAGGCCTCATCTCCAAAATATGCAGAGAATTGACTTTAATTTATAAGAAATCAAGCCATTCTCCCATTGATAAATGGTCAAAGGATATGATCAGACAATTTTCAGATGATGAAATTAAAACTATTTCCACTCATATGAAAGAGTGTTCCAAATCACTATTGATCAGAGAAATGCAAATTAAGACAACTCTGAGATATCATTACATACCTGTCAGATTGGCTAAGATGACAGGAACAAATAACGATGAATGTTGGAGGGGCTGTGGGAAAACTGGGACACTGATGCATTGTTCGTGGAGTTGTGAAAGAATCCAACCATTCTGGAGAGCAATCTGGAATTATGCCCAAAAAGTTATCAAAATGTGCATACCCTTTGACCCAGCAATACTACTACTGGGCTTATATCCCAAGGAAATACTAAAGAAGGGAAAGGGACCTGTATGTGCCAAAATGTTTGTTGCAGCCCTTTTCATAATGGCTAGAAGCTGGAAAATGAATGGATGTCCATCAATTGGAGAATGGTTGGGTAAATTATGGTATATGAATGTTATGGAATATTATTGTTCTGTAAGAAATGACCAACAGGAGGTATACAGAGAGGCTTGGAGAGACTTACATCAACTGATGCTGAGTGAAACGAGCAGAACTAGGGGATCCTTATACACTTCAACAATGATACTGTATGAGGATGTATTCTGATGGAAGTGGATATCTTCAACATAGGGAAGAGCTAATAAAATTCCAATTGAACAATGATGGACAGAATCAGCTACGTCCAGAAAAGGAACACTGGGAAATGAGTGTAAACTGTGCACATTTTTTTTGTTGTTTTGTTTTGTTTTGTTTCTCTTTCCAGATTATTTTTACCTTGTGAATACAATCCTTCCTTTGCAACAACAACAACAACAAAATTCGGTTCTGCACATATATATTGTACTTAAGATATACTATAAGATATTTAATATTTATGGGAATGCCTGCCATCCAGGGGAGGGAGTGGAAGGAAGGAGGGGAAAAACTTGGAACAGAAGGGAGTACAAGGGATAATGTTATAAAAAAAAAATTACCTATGCATATGTACTGCCAAAGAAAATGTTATAATTACAAAAATTAATAAAAAAATTCCAGTAACAAGAAAAGAAAAAAAAAAGATTTCATAAAGTAAACTCTCTAGTAACATCTTAACATAAGACAATGTAGTCCCATAAAGAGTGAAACCTTTTTCCAAATCCTTAATTTTTTCCAGAGCTAAAGGAGTATATCTTCTTTGCTGACCTGAAGAGTCAAGCTCTTCAAACCCAGGCTATATATTTATGAAATCAGATATATCCTGCCCTTCATTTTTAGCCTGAAGCAATGCCTTTTGTAATCTAGTCATAGGCTGCTTCATAGGTGGTACTGATTGTGTTACTGCCCCCTCCTCTTCCTCCTTCTCCCTCCACCCATGAAGAGTTAATTAATGGGGGAGAATCATGAGATGGGTAATGCCCTAATGGCTTCTACTGTGATGCACCACACTCAGAATTGTACTTAAACTCCTTTCTTGTCTAATTCTTCATCCTTTTCACCTAGTTTATCAATGTCCTCCCCCTCCTACACTTTCTTCTTTTTCCTTATTCTATAACTTATATAATTTCCTAAAGCCAATTGTATTAAGTTATATGTATAAAATGTTTCTTTGGAAATTGATTCAGGTCCATTATCATTGTAATATTCATATATAGTTGCTCTACTAATTTCCAGTTGTCTGGATCCAATTTTTTTCTTTAGAGAAACAAGAAGATATGAACTGTACTGTTTCTAAAAGTTCAATGATCTGCTGCTCCCAAGTTGCAATTAAACCTTGATTTTTTTTTTTATCTGTCCAAGCTTTCAATACATTTTCCTTTTGATGGAAAAATTAGTAATTACTTATTTTAGTATTTACTTATTATTTCCATCTTTTTTACCTTTTAATTGATTTACCTATGTGCCAACACATGAATAAATTTTAAAAGCACAATTTTCCTTAAAAATAGGTTTATTGTTTATCCTTCCCTTTTAGAAATCATTATATGGTACAGTGGATAAACTAATGACACTGCAGTCAGGGGGACCTGAGTTCAAATAAGACCCTCAGATACTACAACCAATGTGATCCTGGGCAAGTCATTGAGCTCCAATTGTTCATCCCCCTAAAAAAAAAAAAAAAAAAAAAAAAAAAAAAAAAAAAACAAAAAAACTTAACACAGAAATAATTGTCTCTCAAATTTCATTTTTCATTCCTCTCATCCCCTTTATATTTTCCATATTGTTCATCTTATTATTTTATTTTCCTAAATATAAGTATCAAATATTAAATCTCATCAGTATTATATAATTAAAATGCATTTTCTTATTTTAGCCGGCTTTTTCTTTAAGAACTCAGATGTTATATTATTTACTTCATATTTATTTAATAATAAAGCATTTTCTTTGTCCTTGGTACATCTAAACATAGAGATTTATACTAAACATATGTTTGTTTCTTTTGGCATCATATTATTATTATTTCCTTATCTAAAATCATGATTACACATTGATAAATGGGCAAAGGATATGAACAGACAATTTTCAAATGAAGAAATGAAAGGCATTTCTAGTCATATGAGAAAATGCTATAAATCACTATTGGCCAGAGAAATGCAAATTGAGACAACTCTGATGTACTACATACTTCTCAGTTTGGCTGAGAGGACAGGAAAAGATAATGATGAATGTTAGAGGGGATGTGGGAAAACTGGAACAGTAATGCATTGTTGGTGGAATTGTCAAGTGATCCAACCATTCTGGAGAGCAGTATGTAATTATGCCCAAAGAGCTTTAAAATTGTGCATACCCTTTGATCCAGCAGTGTTTCTACTGAACCTGTATCCCAAAGAGATCTTTAAGGAGGGAAAGAGAACCATATGTGCAAAAATGTTTGTGGCAGCCCTCTTTGTAGTGGCAAGAAACTGGAAAGGGAGTGGATGCCCATCAGTTGGAGAATGGCTGAGTAAGTTATCGTATATGGATATTATGGAACATTATTGTTCTATGAGAAATGATCAGCTAAAGGCCTCATTTGCAAAATATGTAGAGAATTGACTCTAATTTATAAGAAATCAAACCATTTTCTAATTGATAAATATTCAAAGGATATAAACAATTTTCAAATGATGAAATTGAAACTATTTCTACTCATATGAAAGGATGTTCCAAATCACTATTGATCAGAGAAATGCAAATTAAGACAACTCTGAGATATCACTACACAACTGTCAGATTGGCTAAGATGATAGAAAAAAATAATGATGAATGTTGGAGGGGCTGTATGAAAACTGGGACACTGATGCATTGTTGGTGGAGTTGTGAATGAGTCTAATCATTCTGGAGCGCAATCTGGAACTATGCCCAAAAAGTTATCAAACTGTGCATACCTTTTGATCCAGCAGTATTACTACTGGACTTATATCCCAAAGGAATACAAAAGAAGGGAAAGGGACCTGTATGTGCCAAAATGTTTGTTGCAGCCCTTTTTGTAGTGGCTAGAGACTGGAAAATGAATGGATACCCATCAATTGGAGAATGGTTGGGTAAAATGTGGTATATGAATATTATAGAATATTATTGTTCTGTAAGAAATGACCAGCAGGATGAATAGAGAGAGGCTTGGCAAGACTTACATGAACTGATGCTGAGTGAAATGAGCAGAACCAGGAGATAATTACACACTTCAACAAAGATACTGTATGAGAATGTATTCTGATGGAAGTCGATGTCTTTGACAAAGAGAAAATCTAATTCAGTTCCAATTGATCAGTGATGGACAGAATCAGCCACACCCAGAAAAAGAACACTGGGAAATGAATGTAAACTGTTTGCACTTTTGTTTTTCTTCCCAGATTATTTTTACCTTTTGAATCCAATTCTCCCTGTGCAACAAGAGAACTGTTCAGTTCTGCACATATATATTGTATCTACAATATACTATAATATAATTAATATGTATAAGAAGACTGCCTGTCATCTAGAAGAAGGGGTGGAGGGAGGTAAGGGAAAAGTTGGAACAGAAGCGAGTGCTAGGAACAATGTTGTAAAAGATTACCCGTGCATATGTTCTGTCAATAAAAAGTTAAAAAAAAAAAAAAAAAAGAAATGATCTACAAGATGATTTCAGAAAGACCTGAAGAGATTTGCAAGAAGAAATGCCGAATGAAGTGAGCAGAACCAGGAGTCATTGTACACAGCAACAATAAGTTGTTCTGTTGGACAGGATTCTATTCAATAGCAAGGTGATTCAGACCAGTTCCAATGATCTTGTGATGGAGAGAGCCATCTGCATCCAGAGAGAGAACTGTGAGGAGTGAATGTGAATTACAAGATAGTATTTTTCACTTCTTTACTGTTTGTTTGCATTTTGCTTTCTTTCTCATTTTTTCCTTTTTTGATCTGATTTTTTTTTGTGCAGTATGGTAATTGTGGAAATATGTATAGAATAATTACATATGTTTAACATATATTGGATTAATTGCTGTCTAAGAGAGAGGAGGGGAAAAGGGAGGAAGAAAAAATTTGGAACACAAAGTTTTATAAGGGTGAATATTGAAAATCATCTATACATGAGTTTTGAAAATAAAAACTTTTAAAATTAAAATAAAATTTAAAAAAATAATGATTACAACTTTGGCTATTTGGTATAGTCTAAAATACATCTTTTATTCTATTACCTCATTTCTACTTTCTGCCTATATACTTTTGAATGTTTTTTTCCCCTGCAATAATTTGGGTTTTGTTTTCTTAACCATTCTTCAATTCTCCTTTGAGAAGAATTTAAGAGACATACTTTCTTTGTGTAACCTTGGATAAAACACTTATTATTGTGTGCTTCAGGATTCTAATATACAAAATTAATTTTATATGACTTGCAACAAAATTTTCAATTCTAAATTTTTTGATGTAATAGACTCAAGAAATATTTAGCTTGAGTGACATAAGAAGATTCATTGGAGGAGATAGGATTTGTCTGAGACTCTGAATGGCATTTACCAGCAATTCTAACATCCTTTACTAATGATAACTTGAAGGTATTGTGTATGTAATATATATGTTAAAGACCAAAGATAAAGTATTAGATTTGCTTCATACTTTTAACAGATACATGAATATGAGGAGGTAAGTAAACTTTTGACTCAGTTTCCTCCAGTAAAATATAGAACATAAGAACACCTACCTTCCAGGAGAGTTGTGATGATAAATGAGATAATATTTGTAGAAAACTCTGAAAAATTTAAGAACACTATGAATGTTAGCTATTAATATTTATAGGATGGTGAGCAACTTCTCCAACTGAGAATGCAAGTTTTGAGGAAGCCTCTGTAATTAGAAAGTAAAATAAATTGAACTTTTTTTTTCTTTCCTTTGGATTCTGAAAATGTATTCTGCTTAGCACTTTAAAAAAACCACATCTGTTATAAAGCGTGAAAAATGACCTGTCAAATTCACTTTTGGGTACATATGATACCTAGTTCCATCAAGTACTATTTAAATCAACCAAAAACTTTGTTTTGATTATTCTGTTCATGTTAGATAACTATTATTATGGAATCAGATCCATGTTATGGAGTTATATGCAGGTTGCCATCAGGAAAAATGGAATTTCTCTAAAGAAATATGAGAAATGCATGAATATGTGTTTGTATACACATGTACATAAGTGTGTATGTGTATGTGTATATATATATATATATATATATATATATATATATATATATATATATATATATATATATATATATATATATATATATATATATATATATATATATATACATACAGTAATGGCAACTAATGATAATTCACATAAGTGAATTTTTGTAGTAACCAAGGTTACAAGAGAAGTGCCAAACCTTTTTTATTAAGTTGGGTATTTAAGGAAATCCTTCTAAAATGCATTGCATACTTTTCTACCTTCTCAAACAGTACTATATGAGCAAAATTAACCTTTTCTGGGTCTTAGTATCATTATTCTTAACATGAACATCATTATTCTGCTTATGTTGAGGGTTTTTTAAAGTGATTAAGTTCTTTCCTCTGATCAAAAGTAGCTTCAGATTGCTAAGCCTTTCAAATTCTTGAATCTGCTTTTATACATTTTCTTTTAAAAATCCTTCTTTATTATTAGTTGTCACTTTTTGCTTCCTAGAAGGTCTCTCCCAATAGTTCCTCTCCCCTTTCCACATTTGCTGCATCAAATCTCAGATGAAATTTTTTGTTGTCCAATCATTCAGTTTGTCTTTGTGATCCCTTGGACCATATTATCCATTCAGCTTTTTTGTCCAAGATACTGAAATTTACCATTTTCTTCTTTAGTGGATTAAGGCAAACAGAAATTAGATGACTTGCTCAGAATCACAACTAGCAAGCAGATTTGAATTCAGGTCTTCCTGACTCCAGATTTAGTGCTCTATCCACTGTGCCAAGTAGCTGTTTCCTTCAGATGACCTACAAAATGAGGATAATTGTTTCTACAATAGGAGAAAATGTATTCTAAATGAAAGTCCCATTTCTCTGATGGTCACATGGTAATTAAGTTACCCAAAAGATTCTCAAAGGGGAATGAGGTAGAAGTGCCAATAATTCTAGAGTCACTTGTAGGGGTGATACCCACTAGCTAGACCATGTCACTTCACCTGAAAAAAGGGGTATATATGGAGTTTCCAATGTACAGAGAATAGTGTATATCATTAAGTCCCTGAGTATCCTTGACAGATTCTCACATCTTAAAAGGCTCTCTTTGCTTTGGTCTAAAATGACATAGCCTTTTTGCAACTATGGACCATTTGGAGGTCAGAATACATTTGGATAGCACTGAGTATAATCAGTTTGCATAATACCAACAAACTCCATAGCTAGATGGACTGAGTAAGATGTTTTATAGCTTTTACTTGAGATCCTAAACCAGAGTAAGACAAGAAGAACTACGGAGATTAAAGGTCTTAGTCTGAGATTTCCCATTATCTCTCATTTGAGAGGAAATTCTGTTTCATAGAAATTGACCTTGTTCATACAATACTGACACTTTCTTGCCTAGCAAGCCAATTATATGTTTTTCCTTAAGCTATTGTACCAACACAAGTGGCCATTTTCCATCTCAAGTTCCTTTCTGGCAAATAAAAATGTCATTTTGAAGAAGTTTAAAAAATGTTCTCTGAAAATAACTTTATTTTTTCATTACAAAGATAAACTATTTTTAAGTGAAAACTGTTAAATTGCAATATACTTGGCTGTTTTGTCAAATGTTATCACAATAAAACAAAACCAAAAAAAAGCCTTATTTACTCTGTTCTTCCCTTTGTTTTTGTTCCAATATTGCAGAAACAGATTATGAGACTGATTACTGAGTTTTGAGGCAGAGATAATTCTTCCCATTGCTTGCCTGTTGCCTCAGGGTTTTTCAAAGTAAATAAAACATACCTGAATTGTAAAGATAGCATCTGCTACTTGGTAGCTAAAATGGAAAAGACAACAATTGAAAATCAACAAAAGAAAAAGGGCAAAATTGATATTCCATTTTTCATTCCTTTGAGACCCACTGTAACAAGAGCAGTTATATAAAGTATTTGAGAGAAATTTTACCTTGCATAGTTAAATTGTACCTTTTTGAAATGACATGTTCCTTTTGCATCCCTTGTTTTGGAATTAGAGGAGAATGGATTTCCCTTACATTTCCCTCCCATTAAATTTATGTGAACTTTTGGGGATGCCTTGCTGACACTCTTCAAAGTGTTGGTGTGTATAATAGTGAGAGAATGTCAATAGCAAAGAAGGAGGGAAAGGGAAAATAAGAATGTCAAATGTTATAAAACAGTGACATTGTTTAAGGACCCATTCTGAAGACCCTTGAAGGGAATTTTTCTTTCATGGGGATTCCACTGTACAACTCATTTTAGTCTCTTTTACCTCTTCTTCCTTCTCATATGCCAATGAATGTTTTAGTATGAATCTACTTAATGATAGGTGGAAAAGTTTTCACAAAATCGAGCATTAGCTAAGGCATATGTTCATGATTGATGGTGCTTCCCAACCTATAATAGATCAATAAATTGGTTTGTTCTTGATTTTCATGTAGTCAACTGAGTCTTTTTATGCTCTTTTTCAATTAGCTCCTATGGATAGGTGTGTTGGAACCTACTGGTACTAGCTCAGGAAAGATGATTGTTATATGTTTACTATAAACATTTACATTGGAAATAAGTAAATTATACAAAACAGGGTTTGAATTATTGTTGATTACATAATCTTAGAATGTAATGGAATAGAGACAGGATAGAAGTGCCCATCTGCATCCAGAGAGAGAACTATGGAGATTGAATGTGGATCAAACCACAGAATTTTCATTACTTTGCCATTGTTGTTTGCTTGTTTTTTTTTTCTCATTTTTTATGCTTTTGATCTGATTTTTACTGCACAGAATCAGGAATTTGGAAATATGTTTAGAAGAATTGAACATGTTTAGCTTATATTGGATTGCTTGCTGTTTTGGGGAGTGAGGACAGTGGAGAAATGAAGAAAAATTTGTAACACAAAGTTTTGCAAAGGTGAATGTTGAAAACTATATTTTCATGTATTTGGAAAAATAATATACTAGTAAAAATAATGTTATTGAGAAAAAGTTAATGATGGACATTAAACTTATAAAGTATACTTTGTGTATCTTTGGGGGGGGGAAGCCAGTTTTTAAATATTAAAAACAAAACTGCTGTCACTTCAATTCCCATAATCCTCACCTTTACTCTGCTTTAGTCATAATGAGGTATTGTCTAAGTCCTGATTTTACTTGGGAGACAGCTTGGTTTTAAGGGTAGAGTTCTGGGTTTGACTTTAGGAAGACCTGGTTTTGAATCTCAATTGAAGCACCTGATAGCTCTGGGGTCCCGGGCAAGTCAAATTAATTTCTCTGAACATCAGCTTCCTCAATTGTCAAAGGAGATAATCAGAGGCTTTATCTCCCAAAGCTGTTATGAGGACAAACCAAGATAATAACCATAAAGTGATTTTCAGATTTTAATGAACATGTATGATAACTATTACTGTTTTTTTTTTTTTTTTTACAATTGACCAGACAGGTTTTACTTCTATGAGCCAGAACTTTGAACTTTTTCTCTTGGATCATAATTTATCTCTGTATTTTCCCCTCTGTTTAGCTCTTCCTTTACACAATTAAAAAAATGTCCTTACTATGACTTTTAGTATCTCTTCTTTCCTATTCCATAGACTCCTACTCATCTCACTTTCCTCCTTTCATAATTTTGATCCCATAACCAAACAGTTAGTTTTTCTACTGTCTAATCTTTTGCTCTCTTTTCTTATTACTCTCTTATCATCTTTATAAACAGATGTTTGTAAACCTTACCATTCCCATTATCTCCCTTCTTCTACTTGGACTACTTGCAATCTTAGCTCCTTTGCTCTCTGAAATACCATATTCCAAACCCTCTGATCCTTTACAATAGAAGCTTCTAAATCTAATGTTATCCTGATTGTGGTTCCATAATTCTTGAGTTGTTCAACTTTGTGGTTGCTTGCAATATTTCTCCTTGACCTGGGAGCTCTGAAATTTGGTTGTGATATTTCTGGAAACTTTCATTTTGGGACCAATTTTAGGAGATGACCAGTGGATTCTTTTAATTTCTATTTTATCCTCTTGTTTAAGAATATTGGGGCAGTTTTCCTTGATAATATTTTGAAAGATGATGCCTAGATTCTTTCTTTGTTCTTGGTTTTCAGGAAGTCCAGGATTTTAAAAATTATCTCTTCTGAATATGTTTTCCAGGTCAGTTGTTTCTCTAATAAGAGATTTCATATTATCTTATTTTTTTTATTATTTAATTATTCTTTTATTTTTTATAGGTACTGCTGGGAATGGAATTATTTTAGGGCATTATTTAAAGGGGGAGGTTTGGGGAGAGCTCAGGTGAGTCACTGCCTCCTTTCTGACATCTAGATTTTATCCACTGGTCTCCAATTTTTTAATAGAGTATCTCACTTCCTACTTTATAGAAAAAAGGAAACCATACATTTGCTGAATATCATTCTTTGGTTCTTTCCTCTTTTGATCCAGTCTTGAAAGAAAGAAGAATTGATCTTTCTCTTAAAATCCAACCCTTTTTTTCTTTCATTAACCCCATTTTTAAAAGTGCAATCATTTAAAAAATATATACTATTTTATTGAAATGCTTATTTCATCCATTAAAAATAAAATAAATAAAATTTTAAAAAGAACTTCTGTTCTAAAAGTTATCAGTGATCTCTTAATTGCTAAGTAATATACTTTATCATTAATCTTTTTTTAATATTTCTGCATTGCTTGATACTCTAAAGCATCTCTCATCCCCACCAAGATGCTTTCTTTCCCTTGGCTTTTCATGATATTGTATCTACTTGGGCTCTTTCTAACTGGGCACCTTGAAGTTTCCTTTTAATAGGTATACTTAGGTGTGTCAGGTAAGTTGCAACACAACATTCATTGCATTTCTATATTCACTTATCTGCAGGTGTATTGTTTCTGTTCAATATTTTTTAAGTTGTATCCTGCATGATTTTGGAATTTTCTTGGCAGAGATAGTTGAGTGGTTTGCCATATCCTTCCACAGCTTCTTTTACAGTTGAGGAAACTGAGACACACATAAGTGACTTGCTTAGGGTCATGTGTTTGAGACTTGATTTAAAGTAAAAAAGATGAATTTTCCTGATTTCAGGCTTAAACTCTATCCACTTCACCACCTAGCTACTAGGTAGATCATAAATAGATAGATGATAGATAGATAGACAATCAAATAGATAGATGGATACACACACACACACACACTAACTATGTGCTAAACATTTTACAAGTGTTATTTCTTTTTATCCTCACAACTATGCTGAGAAGTAGATAGTACTATTACTCCCATTTTACAACTGAAGAAATGGAAGCCCACAGAGGATGTACCTAGGATCAAACAGCTATTACGCTTCAGCTCAAAGTCAGGATTAGAAGTCAGGTGTTCCTGGCTTCATGCCAAAAACTCTATACACTGTATACCTTGAAATAATGGTAAGAAATGAATGAAACAAAAAGGCTCATGAAAAAGTAATGAATTGAAACCCTCAAGATCTAGATTCTAATTTCTACTCTTTAGCAAGCTAAGGCTTTTAGCCCTCGATTTCCTCATCTATAAAATGAATGAATTGGATAAAATGATCTCTCAGATCCCTGAAACTTCTAGTATTGTGTCCTAATACATGCCTTCCATTATTCAAAGGTTCTTTACTTTTCAACTCTCTCAGGTTCAATAGTAGGCAGTCATCTGCCAAGTAATATTTTCCAAGAAAACCTCAAATGGGGTCACAGACAGTGGGACATGACTGAAAATGAATCAAAAGCAACAATAAAAACTATTTATTATGTGTCTGTCTGACTATCTTTGTATCTCTAGGTGTTTATCTCTGTCTCTCTGTTTCTCTATCTGAGTCTCTCTTTTTACCTCTCTGTCTCTGTTTCTGTCTTTTTTTGTATATTTGTCTCTTTCTTTGTCTCTCTCTGTGTGTGTATCTCTGTCTGTCTGCCTGTCTCTGTCTCTTCTCTCATTAATAATGCATTTCTTACCAAAGGTAGCTGAAGATCACTGCTTTCATGATGGATGTTAGTCCAAATAAACTTGTTATATGTAGGAATTAGGGAAGCAGAGCACACAGAGTCCAGTAATAAATAAGAGCAATACCTCAGAGGTCAAATAAGTCACAGAAATCAAAAATATATAAAAATTTCAGGGAAAAGCAAGATGTAAAGTCTCCAGGCCAGGAAAAGAGTAAATAGGAGAACATAATGGAGAGGAAATAATACTGAATTTGGAGTAAAATAAGCTGAGTTCTGACACTTACTTTTTTGTGTGATCACTGGATATGGCACTTACCCTTTCTGGACCTCAATTTCTTCATCTGTAAAATGAGAAGATTAGAATTTAGAAGACAACTAAGATTCTGATCAATTACATATTGGAGTAAGGTCAGAGCAGGAGAGGATGGAAAAGACAGGTGGATGAATAGATTTGTAGAGCTTAGTACTCAGATAATAAAGAAGATTTATGTCATAGACTTAATTACCAGAAATTCTCACATTTCACATTTGTGAGATCTAATACTGAGAGAGTTAAGAGCAGAGGTTTACAAAGGACAAAAATTACAAATAGCTGGCTAGCTCTGTAGTGAGTATAGAGATGTGGATAAAACAGTCCTCTAGCAACAGGATGGCCTTTGCACAGTGACCTGTTGTAGTTTCTAACATTTTCCATACTTAGAATACGATTGCTTTGCCTTTTAGAAGCCATAATTCCCTTCAAGATTTGGCTCAAACTCTAGCTTCTATAGTAATCTTTTCCTGAGCCTCCAGACTTCCAGATTTGAATGCTCCCCCTCCCCCCCCAGTTAACTTTTCTCTTTTTTGTATCTATTGCCTATTCCTATGCATGCCTGTGCATTTTTGTCTCTTCCATTTAGAATGTAAGCTCCTTGGGGCAGGGCCAGTTTTAATTTTGTCTCTTATTCTTAGAGTCTAGCATAGTGCCTAGTGTGTAACAGCATTTAGTCACTGCTTATTGAATGATTAATTGATACCTCTCATTAGAGTTATTCCTTTGGATAAGCACCAAAGTCACTTAGCAAGGTTTCAATATGTTGGAAATCTGTGATTTCATTGTTCCAGGTTCCTCTCCTGCCATTCATACATTCTCTTTTACTTAGTTGACAGTCTTTGAAAGTTGATCGGATCTCCTCAAATTCATTACCCTGCAGACCATTTGCTGATGAGCCTCTCTGAAATGAGGGAAGCTGACTCTTGGAAAACAGACATATGGACCATTACATAATTGAAGCCTTTCCAACTTGGAAGGAACTAGCAGAGTTTGTACTCTGCTGACATGGCATTAGAGAAAAGTCACCTCTATGCCAGGCTGACAAAGGAGGTAATTTCTCTTAGGAAGTTGCTATTAAAATACGAATATGTTGCTTGGAAGTGAAAACACATTCCCATTAACATCCATTAAAATTCAGTTCCCAAAACCATTTGAAAGAGGGAAATTGACAATAGTCAATAAAAATCCCTAAATAGAGAGAATATGTGGGATGGAGGGAGGTAGGAAAATAAGTATAGGATATAAAATTCTGGACATAAGGGGGAATGGGGAGAAGCACCTTTTGATTCCACTGGTTCCCACCTTCTGTTTCCCCCACTCCCAACAGGAACAATAATAATAACTTTGGCTTATATAGCATTTGACAATTTAAAAGCCTTTTTCTTCCTACATTTTGACTTTAAACTCCTTAAAGACAGACATAGTTAGTGCCTGGCATATAGTAGGTGCATAATAAATATTTATTGTCTGCATTTTAACTATCTTGATAAAACTTGGGGTTGGGTAGGCAATTTTGCGTGTGTGTGTATGACATAGGGACAACAGAGTCCAATGCAAAATCTGAGGACCTAGTTTCAAATCCTGCCTCAGACACTTATCTACGTGACCTGGGACAAGTCATGTCATCTCCCTAGATGATGAGCATTTATTATGATTCTTTGGGACTCAGTTTCTTTATTATAAAATGAAATACTTGGGGCATATGACTTCTTATGTTATTTCTAGTCCTAAGCCTCTTCTCTACCAGAATTTCGCTCTTTCTTTCCTTCTTTCCTTCCTTTGAGAAAAGTAGTAATTCATTGCTTGGCTTGAAATGCTGTCTGCCTCTCTCCCTTCCTCCTTTCTTTCCTCCCTCCTTTCCTTCCTTCCTTCCTCTTCCTTCCCCTTCCTTCCTTCCTTCCTTCCTTCCTTCCTTCCTTCCTTCCTTCCTTCCTTCCTTCCTTCCTATTTCCTTCCTTCCTTCCTATTTCCTTCCTTCCTTCCTATTTCCTTCCTTCCTTCCTTCCTTCCTTCCTTCCTTCCTTCCTTCCTTCCTTCCTTCCTTCCTTCCTTCCTTCCTTCCTTCCTTCCTTCCTTCCTTCCTTTTCCTTCCCTCTCTATCTTTGCCCTGTCTCTGTCTTTCTTTCTCTGTCTCCCTCTGTCTCTGTCTTTTTTTTTTTTTTTTTTGCCATCTGTCTTTTTTTCATTGGTGTAGTTCATTGCCTGCTAACTATTATTAGTGAGGAAACCCCATACCCATTGAGATTGATAGCAATTGTCCTGAATATTCTTAGAGATTTTCCTGCACCACTCAGGAGTTAAGTGACTTATTCAATGTTACATGGACAGAGATAATACTTGAATCCATTTCTTTTTGATTTGAAACTGTTATCGCATGATGCCATGAATCTTTGCAGATTGAATATATACTGCTAAATGATCATATACTATTGTGACATCAAAAAATTGCTATCATCAGGTACAGAAGTAGATAGTTTTAATGGCAGGAGGTTGAGTCATAAGGAAAAAATGTCCAAAGAATTTGGTGCTAACTTAAGAGGGTCCATAATGAGAAATCCTAGCTATCTGACAGGTAGTATGCAGTCACTGGTCACACTTCGTGGTGAGGTAGGAGTAGACTGAAAGGCAGAATTCCCAACCAATATTACCTGTGTCACAAGGGGATCTAGAATTGACCATGCACAAGTTCAGAAGAAGCTCTGAGTTATGAAAGTATTTAGGGAGACAGGTAGCTATTCATTTTATGTTGAAATCTTTTTGTTAATATCCTCTCCCCACTTTTTCTTGAATTCCTACCTAAAAGTTACATCTAAAAATAAAAGCAGCTTAAAAACTGCTTATAGTGAATTTTCAGGCTCATTGTGTCAGTCTCCTTAAAGTGCTTTTGTAAAATATTTCATAGGATTTCCAGAAATGTACTGCATTCATTGTTTGGCTTAAAATATTGAACATTTCATTTCTTCCTGTCACAAACCACTTAAACTATCTCTTAAAATAATGCAATGAACAAAACAGGGAGAAAATCAGGAAGTCTAGGACATTGCTGCTTTTGCATACCCCTTCTGAGCCTTCCTTCTCTGCCCACATTCTCTACATTTTGCTATGTTATTTCCAAAGTTAGGGTTATTTTTGTTGGTTAATATCATATATTTGTTTGTCTTTTCATTTGCAAATAAAATCCTTGAAAAATCTTTAGACAATTGCTGCCTTTACTCAAGGCAGGATTTCCACTTTTCTCTGTGACTGTTCCCACTTATAAATTCTATTTTCCATTTGAATTGAACATATGTTTTCCAACCTCTGTGCTTTTGTTCACATTGTGCCCTCCCTCTAGATGTCATCTTTTTACAAATCGTGGTTGATCAAAATCCTATTCATTCTTAGAGACTTGGAGCACATTGAAACTTTTCTTTCTTCCTTGAAAAGGAAACCATAAGAAACTTTTCTTGATTTCCACATTTGAAAGGAATACTTATTTCTTTTATGATACCATAGCAAACATTTTTCATTTTATCTCTAAATACAAATTCATTCTGTCTTGCTTTCTGCATATTTGTACTATGTAACATCTGTAGGGATAAAATACAACTTTTTTAGAGGGAGGTGGTGATAGTTCTTATTTTTGTGCTCCTATAATACATAATAAATGTTCAAAAATGTTCAGTGAATTCAGTCAGCATATATTAAATACCTATTGTTTGAAAAAACAAAAAACAAAGAGCAACTAGGTGATGCCTTCGATGGAGAGCCAGGCTTGGAGTCAGAAAGACTCATTTTTTCTGAGCTCAAATCAGGTCTCAGATACTGCCTAACTGTGTGGCCCTAGTAAAGTCACTTTCCCCCAGTTGCCTTAGTTTCCCTATACACAAAATGAAATGGAGAAGGAAATGACAATCACTCCAGTATCTTTGCCTAGAAAATCCCATGTAGAGTCATGAGGAGTTAGACATGATTAAAGTGACTTACAACAGTAACATGAACTAGACATGAGCTATGGAAATAAGGAAACTGAAGCATAGAGGAGATCACTAAAACATAAAATATTAAAGCTGGAGGGACTTCAGAGTTAATGCAGTCCAATCTGTAGAAGGCAGAAATCCTCTATACAATATCATTGACAAGTAGTCTTCTAGATTCCTTTATTGATGGGAGAACTTAATATTTTCTTAGTTAAGTTTTTCTCTTTTAAAATTATTAATGCTTGTTGAGCTGAAACCCATAACTTCCCAGACCAATATGCAACTTTTATTCATTTATTCTAGCTTTTCTATTAGAGACCAATTCATTGAAAACAGTATCTCATCTTTCCTAGTTTCCACTTCCTAATCTCCAATTCCTCCCCTATATTCTCTTCTTCATACTAAAAATATCACAAAGTTTCTTTAATTGGAAATCATATGACATGGTTTCAAGATTCCTTTATTATCCTGGTTGTCATTTTCTATTCATGGCTTACAAGGTATCTATATTAAAATGTTGCATCCGGAATTCAGTACAATACTCAAGATGTGATCTGACCAAGACTATCATCTCCCTCACTCTGGACGCTTGACTAAAATTTTATCCACTCTTACATGATCATGCTATCATTTCATATTGAACTTGCTGTGCAATAATAGCCCTTATATCCCTATCACATTGCTTACCCACTCTGCTGTCATCCAAATATTGTGCAGAGATTTTCTTTAATCCAAATGGAGAACTTAAAATATCCAGTTATTCCTTGATGCATTTGATGGTATTATATCCATCTAAACTCTCTAATAATGCACCAGTCTAGTTTCTATGATCGTAGTGATGTGAGTACTCTCTCTCTCGGAGAGAAAAAACAATTCTCTCTAAACTTTCTCATCCTTTTTCATTCTCATCTGCCTCCTATAAATCTTCCTTAGAAGAGTCACACCACATGACAGTCTTTAGCTTTATTTTTATTATTCTTTATCAGACTAGCTCTTAGACTAATTGTCTCCTTCTGGATAAACATCTGGTTCAGTTCTTCCCCAAATTTCTCTTTCTCAATGTCTCTCTCTTTATTTTTGAAAATGGCCAATGACAATACCTGGTGATATGTTGATTTGCTCCTGAATTGGATTTAAATAAGACATCGTTGCACAAAGTTGGCAGTCTCACTCCCTTCCAGTGGCAAGACAAATATTGGGATGACTGGCAATAGCCAGGAATACAATGGATGAATCTTGGTGTCTTCAATGTCTGACCAAGTTCTAAGCATTCCACAGAGCCTATTTAAGTCACATCCAGAGCCACTGGAACAATATAGGAGACAACTAACAACAGATAAGTAGTCTGGTTGAGCAGAGCAATTCAGGGCCTCTTTGGGGAAAAATAAAATCTTCAGACAGCTCCATAAGGTGGTTAAGAGAAAAGTTTAGTGACAGGGGTGTGAAACTGTGTTCCCTTTAATCTGTAAAATTATCACTCTGAAATTGTATCCTCTTCTGATCTGTAAAAGAAGGGAGATTCCATAGAGTCTATGAGAAAGCGTATTTCTCCTGCTGGGCTTTTTTAAGGCAAATATTCCCCTCTCCCCCATTGATAGCCAGATCCCCATTCAAATTCTATTGGGAGATCTTGAAACTCCATGTATCTAGGCCTGGGGGCATTGAAACCTGAGCCTCAGATATTAAAGGGCAACTTTAAACTCATTTCTTTGCAGAATGTCCAAAGCAGGACTATGCCTTGTCCCTTGGCATAGCTACTAGGACCCTTCCCGCTATGAAGAGGCCCTCTTTTCAGCAAAAAACAAAACAAAACAAAAACAAAAACAAACAAAAAAAACAAAAAACAAAAAACAAAAAAAAAACTTTTTGTTATTTCTCTGCTAAGACATTGCCATTGAGGAAGTCAGTCTCCTAGCAAAGCTGGCTTCTCATCCAACAATAAACTTCCCTTTTTGCCACTTAAACTTTTTAGGTTCGTGAATTCTTTCACAAAGGACCTATGCCTACCAGAAAGGAATTCTCACATCTCAACTCTCTGCACTGCCACTAACCTCATCATTTACTTAACTATGGTTTGATAACAGTGAAATTATTGATGCACATATTTACCTGGGGACAGCCAGATCTCAAGGAAAGAACGGTGGATCTAGGTTGATAGGATTTGAGTATTCTAATTTCTATTTTGACATCTTTTCTATGATATTCAACAAATCACTTAACTTCTCTGAGTCCAATTTCCTTGTCTGTAAAAATAAAGAGGTTGGATTCAATGTTTTTTAACTCTCAGATGAGGTGAACTTCTTAGCTGTTCCATTATTACCAGTGCTACTGTAACATTGTTATTATATTGCTTTTAAGTTGAAATCAGAGAAGATTCAAAATATGTCAGAATTTAGTAAAGTTTTGTGTGATACATAACTTGTAAATATTGTGCTTCTACATTTCATCCATGCCTGAGGAGGAAATGGCTAAATTAAACACCATTTATTAAGTATTTTGTGCCTAGTATTGTACTAAGTATTGGGGATATAAAGGTAATAGATAATATAAAAAGCAATTCTTCAAGGATTGTCTTCAAGGAGTTTGTCTTCTGATGGGAAGAGATGAAGTATAAAAAGAGAGTGGTGGCCAAGAGGAGTATTTTGGTTTGCAAAGTTCCCATGATGGTGAATGGAGACATAAGACAGTAGAAGTAATGTCAATTGCCCTTTGTTGCAAGGATTGCCTTGAAATAACCTACAATTTAAGTCACATGGTAATTATAGAGAAATAAGATTTTCAAGGTAGTGAGAAGAGACCACTTCGGACCTCATTTTATATATGAAGAAATAAATTCAGATGTGAAGTGACTTGTTTAAGATCACACAGTTAATGGAGTAATCCCAGGTATCCACTCCCAGTTCAGAGCCCTAGTTCATTTCACTTTTGTCATTCATTATTGTTCATATATTTAAGCTTTGTTTCACTCACTCTTTGTGACTTCATTTGGGTTTTTCTTGACAAAGATATTGGAGTGGTTTGCATTTGCTTCTTCCACTCACTTTACAGAGGAGGAAACTGAGGCAAACAAGGTAAAGTGATTTGTTCAATGTCATGCAGCTAGTGAGTAACTGAGGCCAGTTTAGAACCCAGGTCTTCCTGACTCCAGGCCTAGTGCTCCATCCAATGGGTCACCTAGCTGACAACTTTATATTTGACTCCACCAGAAATCAAATTTTTTTTTTATGGACTCCTTTACTAATAAATATATATTTTTTCTTTTTTGTTTACTTAAATAATAAAAGATAATGGTCAGAGGTACACAGATAGCACTGTATTCACTGATTTTCCCCAAATGACTATTTTTCTTGAGGATCTTTCCCTTTATGTGTCTGAGGCTGGCAAATAATTTTCTAAAAGTTCATAGCTTCCTGTCAATGTTCCCTTCTCCAGACATATTAAAATAATGAAAGCACTCACCAAATTGGGTACAGAGACTGTTTTCAGTGGAAATGAACTAAAAGGAAAAAAATCATACATTGATTCATTAATGGATAAATGAGTCAGTAAAGCTGATCATACAAAATCATCTGGAAAATTGTTTGCTCAAACATTTCCTCAAAGCTATTTATATTTCAGTTTTTAATAATAACTGACATAAAGTACTTCTAAGTTGCAAGGCCCTTTATATACATTACTCCATCTGAACTTCACAACGACCCAATGAAACTGTTTTGTTTTTATTGTTTTCCAGAAGAGTAAACTGAAGGTGAGGGAACTTAAAATGACATCTTGGGTAGCAAAGGTATAGTAAGAAACAAAGTAGAATTTGCACCTAGGTCTTTATGACTTCAAAGCTAATCATCTCACACAGATGGTGGCTTTTTAATCTTGCTTTTATTTTCCACAGAAAGCAGGGAAATGTCAGGGAATCTGTGTCAAATTTCATAAATTTCAGATTGTGTGTGTGTGTGTATGTGTGTGTGTGTTTGTGTGTGTATGTGTGTGGTTTTTATTTTCCTTTCTTGGGCTCAGATTTATTTAAACTGAATTTAAGTAAAATTGCTCATATTTCTTTTCTGCCTCAGTGATTAGAAGCCCCAAAACTATATTTACTTTGTTTTTAGAGTAATATACAGTTCCTGCACACTGTGGACGCCATTAGTTGAAGCAAAACACATCACAAAGACATCAGCTTTTGAGAAGGGATGCACAGAATAGGTAATATATAATGGCAGCAGGCAGGAGGTGAGACTTCTATTGTTGCTTAGTCTTGGGAATCTATTTTAAAGGGAAAAAATCAACCAGAGCATAACTTACCCCTGAAAAATATCAGAGTATTTGGGCAAAAGTTGGGGCTGGATTCCTGGAAGAGATAATTAATAATAATAATAATTCTGTAAAACTCTTTTAATATATTATCTCATTTAACTCTTACAAGTTTGTGAGATAGCTCTTATTATTCTCATCATAACAAATGAGTGAAATAATGCTGAGAAAGAGTAAGATACATGAGAATCACACAGTCAATCAGTCAACTGATATTGATTAAATTCTTACTATAGGCTAGGCACTGGTCTAACTACTGGAGATAGAAAGACAAACACATGATCCCTGTCCTCAAGGAGTTTATGTTGTAGTGGGAGACACAATATGCTAAAAAAATACCTATCAGGTGTTGCTGCTATTATTATTGATAACATCATGACATCAAGGATGTGATACTAGAAATAGAAGTGAGTTGGATTTAAGTGAGGGAAGGCTATTCAAAGTCACCAACACAACTTTTTTCTTCAGAGATATAGATCAGAAATATTGGAGATGGCTGGAAGAAGCAGGAGAACTTGACCTTTTTAAGCTAAGACCTTTAACAGTTCTCCACTTGAGTGAGGCAAGCCCAATCTGTGATTAAGGGTAGGTAAGAAATGAGGCAAAGAATGGTCTCTTTTATCTACTTAAAAAAATCAATCATTGAGAAGAAGAAATTCAGGATTTCTGGACAAAACAGAAACAATTGTTATCTATGTGCACCCTAAGACCAGTAGTTGCTTGGCCTGGGACCTCTTGTTGGCCAATCAATGAGAACCAGAATGGCTCAGTGGATAAAGTTCTGAGACTGACATCAGGAAGACTTATATTCCTGAATTTATCTATGTCCTTATACACTTGCTATCTGTGTCTGCCTCTGTTTTCTCATGTATAAAATGAGCTGGAAAAGGAAATGGTCTACAGATGTCTACAGAGTAAATCAAAGGTAATTTCAGAGGGATGGCACAGTGTGAAAAGCTTCTTGGAGAAGGGGATTTGAACTTTAAATGAAAAGAATCCTTAGAGGACAGGAAATGAAAGTGAAAAGGTTGAGGATTCCAGAAATGAGAATAAGTCCAGTAAAAAGGCATAAAACTCTAGTGAGTGTCTAAGGCAGGATTCAAACTCAATCTTGACTCCAATGTCAGCACTCAATAATGTACTATGCCAGCTAAAAATGTTCTAGTGGAGTAATTCATAGGGTTTTTAAATTTTTTAATTAAAGCTTCTTATTTACAAAACATATGCATGGATAATTTTTCAACAGTGATCCTTGCAAAGCCTTCTGTTCCAAATTATTCCCTCCTTCCCCCAGCCCCTCCCCTAGATGACAGGTAGTCCAATACATCTTAAATATATTAAAATATGTTCAATCCAGTATAAGTATACATATTCATGCAGTTATCTTGATGAACAATGAAAAATCAGATCAAGAAGAAAAAAAAACTGAGAAAGAAAACAATTTGCAAGCAAACAACAACACAGAGTGAGAATGCTTATTTTGTGGTCTAAACTCAGTTGCCATAATCCTCTTACTGGGTGTAGATGGCTCTCTTCCTCATTGAACAATTGGAACTGGTTTTAGTAATTCATAGTTCTAAGCTTTTTTTTCTGTCAAAGTTTTTAAATATTAATTTCTTTTTAAATATTAATTTCTTACAGAATTCTGCACCAATCCTTTCATCTATTTAGCTTCAATTTTTTTGGGTAATTTTTATGTCATAAAGAAATCACATGTTGAGTCTCTATCCAGATGGCCTCAAACAGCCATCATATGCATCACACTAATCAAAAGATGGTGCTGTATAGACAGGGCAGCATTGTGTTCAATGACTGGTTGCTGTGAACCTTACAGTGATGTGCCAGACTAAACTCATATGTTCAAATCTGTAACCTCAAATTTAAAGACAAAAATTCCAGACAACAATCCAGATATTTCTATTATGGAAGCTGTATCTATAGAATTGCTTTCTAACATCTGTAGAGTGAATAGAATATTTTGCTTCTCATTTGGATGTTTAATGTACTTAATTAAAAGGAAATAATCTCAACTAAAGTGTTCCTCCAATGCCTCATTTTGGTATGGAAGTCACCTTGCTGTCTCTGCTGGAGAAATATACCTATCTAGGAAAAACTTTCAAGTATTTGCCTAAACACAGACTGGCTGGGTCTCTGACACTCAAAGACTGGCTGATCTAAATTTGAAGCTCATTACCAAAAAATTAGACATAATAACTGACATAATGCTTTAAAATTTGCAGAATACTTTACATATATTATCTCTTGATATTACCAATTATGCTGTGTGTTGAGTGCTATTAATAATCCTTTTTTGAGGACAAGTAGGTGGTGTAATGAATAGAGTGCCAGACCTAAAGTCAAGAAGTCTCATTTTCTTGAGTTGCACTCTGATCACAGACACTTGCTAACATGACCTTTGACAAGTCACATAATCCTGCTTGCCTTAGTTTCCTCATCTGTAAAATAAGCTGGAAAAGGAAATGCCAAACCATTATAATATCTTCTCTAAGAAAATCCCAAATGGGGTCACAAGAAGTTGGAGAAAGTTAAACCCAACTGACTTAACAACCAAAAAACAGCATCTCTTTTCAAATTCTGCCTTATACACTTAAGTGTGTGATTCTGGGCAAGCCATTTAAACTTTCTCAGTCTGTTGCCTCATCTGTAAAATGTGGTTAATAATACCACCTACTTCACAGGGTTATTATGAGGATTAAGTAAGATCATACAGGCAAAAAGCTTTTTAATCCTTAAATTCCACCTAAATGTTATCTATTGCCATTATTAAATAGCCAGATAATAATAGCTAGCATTTATAAAGAATGTAAAGCTTTGCAAAGCATTTTAGAAGTATATACTTTGTTTGTTTCCCCTTCATAACAACTATGGAAATTAGGCATTATTATTTTCCTCATTTTATAGATGAATAAAATAAGGCAACGAGATTTTTCCAGCGTTACATACCTGGCAAGTCCTTGTGTCTGAATTTGAATTTGGGTGTTCCTGATTTTAGTTCCAGTGCTCTATCTACAATGTTATATAGCTGCCTAATAATAATAACGATTATGATGGTGATTGTTATAAAACTGAAGCTTGAGTGTCTAGTGATGTAACCAGGGACACACAGTGACATTCTAACTCACATCTTTCTGATTGTGATATTGACCCTTCAAGTCAAGTCAAGCCTTTTAAAATAATGGTCAGGAGTGAATTTTTTCAATGAGAAGGAATAGTCACTTCAAAACACTGTAGTCTTAGAACTTAAAAGAGTGTACCATCTTCTAGTTGTCTCTTACTCTACTGGAGACTGGGAGGTTCATGTAACGCTGGCTTTGGAGAAGGAAATCTTGGGTTTAAATGTGATACAATGTTGTTAAATCACTTTTTAGTCATATCCTACTCTTCATGACTCCACTTGGAATTTTCTTGGCAGAGATACTAGAGCAACTTGTCATTTCCTTCTCCAGCTTATTTTTACAGATGAGAAAATGAGGTAGAGGTAAGTGATTTGGCCAAGATCACATATTTAGTGGCAGATTTGAATTCATGAAGATGAATCTTTCTAGTTCCAAGGCCCTATCCACTGTACCACCTATCTGTGGATACTTAATAACTATGAGTTTTTATTGAGTGTTTTGGTAAGAATCCCTCATCTTTCTCAGTTTCAGTTTCCTCTTCTATAAAATGGGCTTAATAATATCTGCTCCATCTCACAGGCTTGTTTTAAGAAAAAAAATGAGATAGTCCCTGTAAATTTTTTGAAAATTCAAAGTATTCTATGCATAAAATTCTCATCATTAATAAACTTATGTGTGATTCTCATTAATAGAAAAATAAACTAGGAAATTATTTTTCCCTTTTTTAAACAATCAGGCATTTTCACAAATGTTTACTGAGGACAGTAATAGCCAAGTCTCAGGAAAGGAATTCATAATAGACTATATGTTCCAAAATTACTCATGTGAAAATGAAATGTAGGCAGCATACTAATGCTGCTGAACATATTTCCTTTCTTAAAAAGTACAGTTTTATGTTGTGTGTAGACAACCTATTTGAATAGAAGCACGTCAGACCTTGAAATTCTTTCTCCCTTAAATTATCTTTGGATTCAATGCCTAAAAGTATATCTTGTGAACTCAGACTCCTAACATTGGTTACCAACCACAAGAAAGAATAATTACATTTTAGCTTTAGAAAAAGAGTCCTTTTGAATTTCTTTTCCCAAAGATTGACAGTTTTGGCTACAGGGTGGCTGGATTGGTGTGATGCCTTAGTTACCCTGGTGAAAGCACTTCTCCCACTGTAACAATGGCAACCCGCAGTGCTGCAGGCAGACAGCATATTCCACTCTGCATACGGAAAGATCTGTTTTGTTAAGCTTAATAAGTTGCCATTCATTTCAGGGCCAAATAAAGCATCCTGATGCTGATGAATTAGAAGAGAACCAAATATCCTGCAGATTTCTAGGAGCTGTGGAGAAGTCTATTACTCCACTCATCAACTGGGTAACAATGCATGGAACAAGAAATGTACCAGGACATTAAAAGGACTCAGAGGCTTTAGGGTACAAACTAATTGGTGTGAAAAGACTTTCAATTTCTATGGAATATGGATTTATAGAAATACTCTTCTACTTCCAATGTAATTGTAGAAGAAATCGGAGGCAGGGTGGTTAGATGGCTAGTTTGGGAATGGGGTAACCTGGGCTACTTCGAAGCAATGCAGAAACCAGTCATTTGAGTGAAAGCAAATTAAAACTGATTCTTTGTTCACTATTGACAATATATCCACTTGATTTCACTTTTTAGCTCATTGCCTTGATGTTGCATAGACACAGACCTGGTTTAGTAGGCTCCTTTTGCCTTTCACAGAGTTTTTAAGTGATTTTGCAAACCATACACCCTCTCTGGCTTAATTTTCTCTCTTTATTTTTCCAATTCAATTGAATAAATATTCATTAAGAACCTGATAGGGACAGGCAAGAGCTCTAAACCCAAAAAGCTTTTGGGAATAATAATTGGGCTTTTAGCCCAATGCCCTTACACATCATTCTGGGAATTATTGTAGGAGTTTCCCAATCTGGGTTCCATTAGAACCAAAGGAGAATCTCACCCACCATAATATCTGTAAGGCTTGGGGTGAGAGAAGGGATGAAAAAGTGAGTAGCTAAATTGAAAAGAAAAAGATTTATCAGTATGCCAAGGAAAATTAATCAGGCTAGTAACAGTTTTTGTCTCTTAGGATAGAGACTTGGATGTTTATAGCTTTTGAGGCTTACTTAGAGTAAATAGTTAACCAATAGCATTTCTCAGCAGAGAGGAAATGGGGGAAATATGCAAGCCATCGAGTCACAGAAGGCAAGTTCTTCCTATAAGAAAATATATTTCTCTTTAGTTACATAATGGAAGCCTCCTTAAGTTTTGTATAGAAATCTTCCTATAATTATCACTTAATCAGAAGAAAGACAATTAGAAATTTCTATATCTTGCCAGCTACATCTTGTCCCCCCTTCCCTACCATCTTAACAAGTTGGGCATTGAAGCATCTAATTGAATTCAGTGAATAGTGCCCTGGGGCCTGGAGTCTGGAATAACTAAATTCAAATTTGGTCTCAGGGATAGCTTATTAGCCCTATGACCCTAGATAAGTCATTTTACCTCTGCAGTGCCTCAGTTTTCTTGACTGTAAAATGGGAATAATAATAGTACCTACTTCCTAAAGTTATTATGAAATTCAAATGAAATAATGCTTTGTAAGATACTTCTGTGTCTGGCACAGGGATAGTGCTTAATAAATGCTTGTTTCCTTCCCTCTCTTTTCCCTTCCTCCCTCCCTCCTCCCCTCTTTCCCTCTTTTTCTTCCTTCCTTTTTTCATTACTTCCTTCCTTCATTCCTTTTTTTCCCCTAAAAGTATTGGTATATTCCATTCTAATTTTGCCAGTGAGAAAAGACATAAAACACAATTGTGTGTTTTCTATGGACAACATCATTTAAAATTGTAATTCTTATTTAATATTCAGAAATGAGACTACTGACCTATAGTCAGTAGATCAAGGGCTTTTTCGCCCTTCCAGGAGTGGAAACAATTTTATATTAATCAATTTGTGCTCTCTCTCTCTCTCTCTCTCTCTCTTTCCTCTCTTTCTGGCTATGTCTCTGTCTCTATCTGTCTCTCTGTCTCTCTCTGTCTCTGTCTCTATGTGTCTCTCTCTGTGTCCCTCTGTTTCTATCTCTCTGTCTCTCTTTTCTTTCCCCCTTAGGACTAATGAAAGCTTTTAGAGAGAAGCTGAAGGAGTAAATCTAAGGGTGACAAAAAACAATTATTCAGTATTTCAAGAAAAGGTGGAAGAGTGGTTGAGTATGAAGAGATTGCAGTTCTTGAATATTTCAGAAGCTTGCAGACTCTTCTGGAGAATACCCTGAAGAAGCCAGGTAGTTAGTTAAAAAAATTATAATACTTGAAGAAGTAAAGTGGTGGAAGTTTTATAATGTGGAAAAATATTTCTTATCACTCTGATATATGCTGTCTCTAAATAAGATGATCTATCCACATTTCCCTAATACAAAGAAAATATGGCCCCTAGCTTTTGGTCACACTGTTCCAACTCTGTAGTTCAGAAATTGAAACAAATTTTCCTGTAAAACACTAGCAAATGATGAAGGCCTCAGAGAACCATAGCCTGTCTCTCACTTTAGTGCTTTATGGAATGTAAAATATTGAAACACCTTCATTTGAAGGTCAGAAACTATACTCTGTGGGAGATGGTGTGCATGAGAATGTGGATTTTTGAATCATGATTCAGAATTCATATAAAAATATGGGGTTATATCCTATTCCACAAGCCTGCTCTTTCTTGATAGACAAAGTAGACAAGGTAGTATAATTAGTATCCATATATTAACATTGTCGGAATGCACAAGAGATTCTAAATGAAGGTGCCCATGCATTCAATTGTGACAGCTCCTTCCTAAAGTTAGAAACAAAAACCCTTAATTGGAGGTGAGAATTTTTTAAAAGATTCAGTAAATAGGGAAAGTATTTGCTTTTTTATGTCTTAAACAAATAAGAGTCCTTGGGACTAAGCCATATGCAAATTTTTTGTTTCATTAAAATACAGTATATAAGTTTTAATAGTAAACATATAAATTCACTAATTGCTGGTTATATGAATAACCTATAATTCACATTTGCTTTGAGGAAAATGAAGAAAAAGGTTATTTTGCAATTTTACCTTTAACTTTCCATAGTAGTGCCTTTCTGACTCTTCCTTAGAGTCCAAAATCTTCCATTTTCCAATTTCATTGGGAATTCTGGTTTTCAAGCCTTTAATTCAGGATAGTTTAGATGATCTACATCTGATTAGAAGGAAGAGGGAAAAGGGAGGTGTGTGATCAGTCCAATTCCCACTTAGCTAGGTGCCTACCAGCCTATATTATCAAGTAGGAAAATTCAATGCAAGGGGGAAAAGAAAAGGGAACTGGCAGGAATATAGGGGCTGGGGAAGAATGTTCCCAGTGAGAAGTTTGACAAAGAAATAAGACAGTCATTTTTATCCACTCTATTAACCAGAAAATGCATCAGAGACTCCTGCATCAGGAGGAATACTCCCAAGTGCTCTTGTTATTTTGTCAAGGTCTTTTACAGTTTAAAATATAGCTCAAGATGTAGCTGTAGTCTGGTATATGTGTTTTTCTGAAACCTGCCCTTTTAAGATATTTCTATAACTATGCATCTAATTGAAAATTGCTTACTAATTAAGAGCAAGTCACCTCTTGCACCTCAAAAATGCCTAGCTCAATACCCTGTTGACTCAGTCTATTACCCTCTTTTCTACAGTAGCTGAAAAGTTCACCTTTAATCCATGCCAGAGACTCCTGTGGATCTAGGGAGCATACTTTAATCTCCTTATCATTCTCCTTATAGAAAAGGAAGCATTATTCAGGCATTGGTTTTACATTAGTTTCTGGGTCTCTCCTCCCTTACCAGGTTGTATCTCAACTTGTACCCTAGGAAAACATAAGCTCCATTTTGATTTCAGTGAAACTGCTTTGGATGCAAATATTTCTAATACATATATATATATATATATATATATGTATATATATATATATATATACATATATATATATATATACAGAGAGAGAGAGTAAGAGAGAGAGAGAGAGAGAGAGAGAGAGAGAGAGAGAGAGAGAGAGAGAAAGAGAGAGAGAAAGAGAGAGAGAAAGAGAGAGAGAGAGAGAGAGAGAGAGAGAGAGAGAGAGAGAGAAAGAGAGAGAGAAAGAGAGAGAGAGAGAGAGAGAGAGAGAGAGAGAGAGAGAGAGAGAGAGAGAGAGAGAGAGAGAGAGAGAGAGGAGAAAGAAAGAGAAGCTATTCAGTCTAACTGGAGATACTTAAATAAGAATCTCACTTATACCCAAGACAGTCATCCAACCTTTGCTTGAATATTTGTAATGAGGGATAATACACTATTTACTGAGGTAGTTCCTTCATTCCACTATACAAACCTCTCTTTGAAACTTATATTAATGTAGAAAATGCTGATAATATTTTACTATTTTTGGGAATATTTGCAATATAACAAACCACTAAGAACTTAATCAGAAGGAATAAAAGTTAGATATGAATTGGATGGATCAAATATTTTCAACATATATTAAAAGTAAATCTTTATAAAGCTATATAAAAGTTCCTATAAATTCTAATGTTTCTAAGGCATTGTTTGGAGATTAATTATATAATGGGATTTTAGGGCAGAAAGGAACCTTAGAAACTATCTATTCCATCTCCCGCATTTTGCAGATGGCAAAATTGAGGACCTAAAGATTAAGTGATTTGCCAACATTGATACAGATAATAAATTTATAGCCAGAAGATGAATCCAATCTTTCTGTCTCTTACTTCCTGGTTTTCTTCTTCCTCAACTGCAGCTCCAAAGAAAAAGAAATATTTCTAGTTCTAAAGGGAGTTATAATCTAGCATTGTCTTTTTGGTGCCCCTGAAATCCCTATTTATATCTATGTATAAAGTAGAATTGGAAAGCTTATGTCTAATTTCATGCACTACACATCTTGGTAGCCAGTTTATAAATTAAAGGTTTTTGCTTTTGAATATTATTTTTACATTTGTTTTTTGAATTCTCTATGGAAGACTTCCTAGAAAAGGGCAAGTAAGTTTTTCTTTTTACTGTTATTTTATTTTTTCTTATGAATATAACTAGACTGAGCAAAACCAAAATGCCTTTATGTTTTGAGCCATGTGTAATCAATATTTCTCATTGGAGAAGAGATTAAGAAGTCATAAAATTGAGAAAAAATTAAGAAAACAAGTCTAGCAACATTCTCATTTTTTAGCATATAGGAAAAGGGTTAGATTGGATTTGGAAAACCATTGATCAATTGATTTCCCCATGTCCTCACTTGAAGAAAAAAAAGAAGGGACAGTTAACAGGTAGCAATATGACAACTGAAGCATGAAGACATCTGTATTCAATCCATTATAAAGTATGGAGAGGAAATTAGAGAACACTTTGTCTATGTCTTTCAAAGGAACAATGTTCCCTGAGTATGTCCTTTATTACCAGTATGTTCTATATGTATGACAATTCAGAATAAAAAAAAATGAGTTAAAAGAAATTATTATACTGTGAGTTATCTCAAGGACAGATATTATCTCTTGCCTTTTTTATATTCCCATCACTTAGCACAGTGCCTGGCACATGATAGATGCTTTAAAATATAATCAATAAATATAATAAATAAAAAAATGAACTGATATCATTTGTAATCTAATCCAACTCATATAGAAAAGGAATTATTACAATAAGTAATTTTCCATTAGTACTGAAAATGGTACAACAATTGATTGCCTATGGCTCCATTACAGTTTCCAGAATGATGTTTACTTCCTTGGTATATATATTACATAGAATTCTTGGGGTTAATGGCAAATTCTGGCATAAGAATTAACATCTATTGCTCTCCTTCCTCTTAGGCAGAAAGAACAATGGTAATATTGGCTTCGGGTTATAATAAAGTATTAAGCTGGTCTGTTCATTCCTATATGTGTACTGCTTTTCGAATGTAAGGAATTCAAGGGCTATTACTAACAAAATTTTAAACTCGTATATCTTGTACCAAGCACAAATATCAGATAAAAACATGTTTTATTTGTATTTATTAATTGATCAATAAATTAATTCATTGATTATCCCTTTATTGATTTATTAACTTATGTCTTAATTTAAGCAATCTATCTTTAAAGTACCTTTTACTTGTCCAGATCTGCTCACTGGAGGATTTTTGTACCAGCCAAAATCCTGATCATGGATGAGGAGTGAAGACATGGAACTCTTGGAGGATGGTCAAACAGGAGTTCATTTACTCAAAATTCTCTCAGCCTTATATACCCTAATACTCTTGAATAACTATAGCACACTGCACATGTGCTAACTATATACTGTGCATATGGGACCACATAAACAACTTGCTATTGTGTGCAGATGTTTCCTTGCCATTTAGTATAATTCTCCTTCAAATACGACACAGATTGTCACACACCCTGACTTCTCAGGAAGGTTGAGATGTTCCTAGAAGGAATGGGAAGCCAAACCAGACACATTAGCAGGTTCCCTGGATGGACTGGAGAGTTTTATGCCTTGGCCAGTATTCCCCCTCTATCTGTGACCTTGTACATTTACTTATTAGTGGTTTATTCTCTGTCAGGTGGACAGCTGATTCAAGTTTAGAGTTCATACTTTACACAGAATGCCACTTAGTACTTTGAGTCTGGAAGTAGACTGGAAAAGATCTGTCATGCTTTGTTATGAATGGTTACTCCTAGCAATCTCAGGAGCAAAAGACAAGGAAGAAAGTTAATGTGGAATTTTTAATAGAGTTTCTCTTTTTTATCACATATTCTTCTCCAAAGATTTCATGATTCTAGATATTTGGTTCCATTCTTTATATACTCCACACTATTTTTTTGTAATTACTGAAGGGACATCTTCATCTTTAGTAGACCACATATATTTTTTAACTATTCACCTTTTGTATGTTCATGTTCAAGGATAGGGAACATTATATGGATCTTTTTTCCTGTTTCTTCTCAGCCTTACTTAAAACATAATTTACTATTTTGATTAATAAAAGCTATAATACTAAAATGAGATCTCTCTGAAAAGGGGGGAAATGTTCATAGTTATACAGTGATAAACAACTGCTTTATTATAAGTGCATTCAGAGAGAGAACACTGGCCTCAAAATTAGTGGAATAATATAAAGAATACTGGATTTGGATGAGAGAGTACATGGGATTGAATATTTCCTGCATGTATAAACTTGAGTAAATCTCTTGGACTTCCACCTTTCCCCAACTTTCTATTCCATCCTCAGATTATAAAAAGGAAGAGTCAGGAAAGGATAAACTTAAGAACCCTTCTGCATTTCAGTCCTAGGATTTACTTTAACAGAAATGAGCCTGTTTTCTCATCTGTGAAATGGGGATGATAATATCTGTTTTACATTTCTCAAGGACTTAATTGTAAGATCAAGTGATACTCAATATAAATCAATTTTGTAAGTCTTAAAGGATCATAGGCACACCCACTATTATTATTGTCATCATTACTTTAGGACAGGAAGAGATCTATCTAATAAATCTCCATCCTTCTCCCTGATTCCAAGCAGATTTTACCTGAAACCTTTGAGTCATATTGGTAATCAATTTTATAGTCCTCTAAAACCTCCAGGAAGCCATCTAAGTTAATTATTAGCTACAGAGAGGAAGAAACTATCAATTTATCTTGTATAATGACAAATGCAAAAAAAGTATGTATTCAAGATATGAGAGAAACAATCTGTCTCTATGAAAGTAAGTTTACTATTATTTTAACTAATTATAGTTTGAAACATTTATCCATCCAGCATTGAAGATGATATTTTCAAAGATGAGATAGCATCAAGTCATAAAAAAGCATAATTGTGAAATGGTTTTCAGAAAGAAATGTGGCATCCTGACACAACATATGAAAAAGCAATGAGATTGCGAACAATTATGTTTCTATTCAGAATTCTGTATCACAGAACTCACAGTATAAAATGATAAACCCCAAAATATGAACAAATTGAATTAAGAGTAACCTTTTTGTAATTTTGACTATGTTTATTGTAACCAAAATAAAAATGAACAAGACAGCTTGACATAGTGGATAAAGTGCTGGACCCAGAATAAGAAAACTGGGTTCAGGTCTTGATTCTGACGTTTACTGGTGGGATAATTAAGAGCAAGGAGTTTAACTTGACTGAACCTCAGGTGCCAACTTCACACCTATCAACTAAGCAATTAGTTGGTTGCTTTGTGCATTACAGTTGAAAATTCTCGTGTCCAATAAAATCATAGATTCTTAAGATATTGAAATATTGATAATGATAATACTAACATGGAATCAGAGCATAAGAGATGCCATCTTTCAATTAGCTACAAAATTATTTTTCTAAAGCACATGACAAGTAGTCTCCTACTCAAAATATTTCAGTGGTTCCCTATTACCAAATACAAAGTCTTTTTCTTAGACTTCTAAAGCTCTTTACAATCTGTCCTGTTCCTACCTTTTCCAGTTAACTACCTAAAAACTCTATCATATAACTACACTGAGCTACTCTTTTTCATCATATGAAATCTCCCATTTTAATGATTTAAAATGGCTATCACCCAGTCTTCCTTCTCCTGCCTCTTAATTTTTCTGGCTGTCTTAAAGACTGAACTCATATCTTCACCTTCTTTAGGATCTCTTCAATTCCTTGTGCTTTCTTCTTTGAGGTTATCTTCCATATTATCTCTATCTAAATCATGTGTATGTTTGGGATACTGAATAAATCAAGTCACTTATCCCACTTAAATTAAGTGACAAGACGTTCTACAGGTGAGAATAAGCCAACTTTAACTAGGTGTGAACTTATTTTAATAAAGTAGAATAATACTGATAGGAAAAATACTTTAAGATGGCTGAGAGGAGGTAAACAGCTGCTTGAGCTCTGCGTTTTCTCTCAGAATTTACTTCATGACAAGCCGCAGAATTAATGCTTGACTGGAAAAGAAACCCACAAATAATCACCAACAGAAGACGTCCTTGAAATTCACCAGGGGCAGCTAGGTGGTGCAGTGGATAGAGCACCTGCCCTGAATTCAGGAGGACCCGAGTTCAAATCTGTTCTCAGACACTTAACACTTCCTAGCTGTGTGACCCTGAGCTAGGCACTTAACCACAGCCTCAGGAAAAAACAAAAACAAAACAAAAACAAAACATTAAAAAATAAAATAAAAATAAATTTGCCAGAGAAGCTCTGTGTTTGCTTGGGGGAGGGGACGAACAGACTGGGCTCAGACTGAAGGCAGGCAGCAAAAGCAAGGTAGGCAGCTCACACAGCTTGGACCTAAAGGGGGGAGGGGTATGATCTCTTCAGTTTCTGTGGAATGACCTTTACCCCAGTGTGGATGTTCCATCTTCATAGCAAGCCAGGAGCAGCAGAGAAGGTGTAAACACCTGAGGTGAAGAATGAAACCCCAGAAAGCTAGCGTCTCTAGGGACCCGGCCACCCCCACCCCCACCTGGAGTGACTCAGCACATTCTTAGAGCCTCAGAGCTCAGACACAGCTCAGCCGTCTCTGCCCTGTTAGTGCCTTGATGCTGTCTCCCTCAGTCTGTAGAGGAAGCCCAGTAACACCATCCAACCCCCTCCCCTCCCTGCCCAGAAACAGACCAATTGTTTCTCTTATCAATTTGTTTTCTTCCATTCCGGCTCTGACAAAATGAACAAAAAAATTTAAAAGGGTTCTAACCATTGACAGCTTCTGTATGGAGAGAAAGCAGACTTCAAACCCTGAGGAGACTAAAAGCAGATTGTCTCCAGAGGAATCCCCTAAGGGGGATATGATCTGCTCCTCAACAGATAAGACTCTCATAGAGGAAAAAAAAAAGACTCTCACAAAAGAGCTAGAAGAGAAATGGGAAAAGGAAAGGGAAGCTTGGCAAGAGTGAAGAAAATACATCATTGAAAATTAGACTCGAACAAATAGAAATGAATTACTCAAGGAGAAACCAAGAAGTAGTCAAGCAAAACCAGAAAAATGAAACAATTGAAAAGAATGTCACGTACCTTAGTGGAAAGACAACAGACCTGGAAAACAGATCCAGGAGAAACAATTTGAGAATAATCTGACTCCCTGAAAAATGTGAGGAAAAAAAGAACCTGGACACTATTTTCCAGGAAATTATCAAAGAAAACTACCCAGACATTTTGGAAACAGAGGGTAAAATAGACATTGAAAAAATTAATTGGTCACCTACTGAAAGGGACCCTAAAATAAAAATGCCAAGAAATATACTGGCCAAATTCAAGAACCATCAGACAAAGGAAAAAATGCTGGAAGCTGTGAGAAAAAAAGCAATTCAGATATGGAGGAGGCACAATAAAGGTAACCTAGGATCTAGCAACGTCCACATTAAATGAACGAAGGGACTGGAATATGATATTCCAAAAGGCTAAGGAACTTGGTATGCAGCCAAGAATAACTTACCCAGCAAAAATGAGCATTCTTTTCCAGGGAAGAGGATGGACATTTAATGAAATAAATTAATTCCATCTATTCTCGATGAAAAAATCAGCTCTACACAAAATGTTTGATCTTTAAATACAGAACTCAAAAGATTTCTTAAAAAGGTAAAAATAAATCTTGAGAACTATATTTCTTTGATAAAAATATGTAAAGAACACATGTATAATTTGTCCGAGAAACCAGACGTGGAAAGGAAATTATATCATAAAAAAGGGTAAAGTGGTGGTATTACATCTCACATAGAGGCAAAGGTAGCCTATTATATCTGAGAGAAAGAAAGGAGGGGGATGAACATAGTGTGTATCAATAGACATATTCGATTTATGGTGAAACTTCTACTTCATAGAAAAGTGGGTGGGAAGGAGTAAGTTAAAGGGAAAGCAATACAGAAATTGTGAGGAAAAGGGGTAAAATAGTGGGAAGAACTTTAAGGTGGGGGAGGGATACTAAAAAGGGAGGACTGAGAAAAGCAAGTGGTACTCACAAGTTTAATACTGGGTAGGGGGGTAAGAGGGAAGGAAAAGAGAAAAGCATAAGCAGGGGTTAACAGGATGGCAAGCAATATAGAATTAGTCATTCTAACCATAAATGTGAAAAGAGGAAGCAGTTAGCACACTGGATTAAAAGCCAGAATCATACTATATGTTGTTTACAGGAAACACATGTGAAACAGGGTGAAAGATTCAAACCAAAAGTAAAAGGGTGAAGCAGAATCTACTATGCTTCAGGCAAAGCCAAAAAAACAGGGGGTAGTCATCCTCATCTCAGATCAAGCAAAAGCAAAAATTGATCTAATTAAAAGAGATAAGGAAGGGCATTATATCTTGCTAAAGGGTAGCATAGATAATGAGGCAGTATCAATATTAAACATATACACACCAAGTGGTGCAGGATCTAAATTCTTGAAAGAGAAATTAAGAGAGCTGCAAGAAGAAATAGAAAGCAAAACTATAATAGTGGGAGATCTCAACCTTGCACTCTCAGAATTAGATAAATCAAACCACAAAATAAATAAGAAAGAAGTCAAAGAGATAAATAGAACACTAGAAAACTTTGATATGATAGATTTTTGGTGAAAGTTAAATGGAGACAGAAAGGAGTACATTTTCTTCTCAGCAGTTCATAGAACCTACACAAAAATTGATCATATACTAGGAATAAAAACCTCAAAATCAAATGCAGTAAGGCAGAAATAGTAAATGTATCCTTTTAAGACCACAATACAATGAAAATTACATTCAATAAAAAGCCAGGGGAAAATAGACTAAAAATAATTGGAAACTAAATAATCTCATACTAAAGAATGATTGGGTGAAACAGCAAATCATAGACATAATTTATAACTTCACCCAAGAAAATGACAATAATGAGACATCATTCTAAAATGTAGGGGATATAGCCAAAGAAGTAATAAGGGGAAGTTTTATATCTCTAGAGGCCTACTTGCATAAAATAGAAAAAGAGAAGGTCAACTAATTGGGCTTACAACTAAAAATGCTAGAAAAGGAACAAATTAAAAAAAACCCCAGACAAACATGAAAGTTGTAATTCTAAAAATAAAAGGTGAGATTAATAAAATTGAAAGTTAAAAAAAACTATTAAATTAACTAATAAAACTAAAAGTAGGTTCTATGAAAAAATCAACAAAATAGACAAATCCTTAGCAAATCTGATTTAAAAAAAGGAAAGAGGAAAATCAAATTGTTAGTCTTAAAAATGAAAAAGGAGAACTCACCACTAATGAAGAGGAAATTAGAACAATAGTTAGGAGCTACTTTTCCCAACTTTATGCCAATAAATTCGTTAACATAAATGAAATGGAATAATACCTTCAAAAATATAGCTTGCCCAGATTAACAGAGGAAGAAGTAAATAGTCTAAATAGTCCCATTTCAGAAAAAGAAATAGAACAAGCTATTAAATAAATCCCTAAGAAAAAATCCCCAGGACCAGATGGATTTACATGTGAATTCTACCAAACATTTAAAGAACAACTAACTCCAATGCTATATAAACTATTTGAAAAGATAGGGATTAAAGGAGTCCTACCAAATTCCTTTTATGACACAGACATGGTACTGGTACCTAAACCAAGTAGGCCAAAAACAGAGAAAGAAAATTATAGACCAATCTCCCTAATGAACATTGATGTTAAAATCTTAAACAAAATATTAGCAAAAAGACGTCAGAAAATCATTCCCAGGATAATACACTATGACCAAGTGGGATTTATACCAGGTATATAAGGCTGGTTCAATATTAGGAAAACTATTAACATAATCAACTATATCAATAACCAAATTAACAAAAACCATATGATCATCTCAATAGATGCAGAAAAAGCATTTGATAAAATTCAACATCCATTCCTACTAAAAACACTTGAGAGTATAAGAATAAATGGACTATTCCTTAAAATAATGAGCATATATTTAAAACCATCAGTAAACATCATATGTAATGTGATAAACTGGAACCTTTCCCAGTAAGATCAGGAGTGAAACAAGGTTGCCCACTATCACCATTACTATTCAATATTGTACTAGAAAAGCTAGCCTCAGCAATAAGAGCCAAGAAAGAGATTCAAGGAATTAGAGTAGGTAATGAGGAAATCAAACTATCACTCTTTGTAGATGACATGATGGTATACTTAGAGAACCCCAAAGACTCTGCTAAAAAGCTATTAGAAATAATTCAGAGTTTTAGCAAAGTTGCAGGATACAAAATAAATCTACATAAATCCTCAGCATTTTTATACATTGCCAAAACAATTGAACAGCAAGAGATACAAAGAGAAATTCCATTCAAAATAACGGTCGATTGTATAAAATATTTGGGAATATATCTACCAAAGTAAAGTCAAGAATTATATGAGCAAAATTACAAAACACTTGCCCCCAAAATAAAGTCAGATTTAAATAATTGTTAGGGCATTAAGTGCTCTTGGATAGGCCAAGCGAATATAATCAAGATGAAAATACTCCCTAAACTAATATATTTATTTATTGCTATACAAATCAGACTTCCAAGAAACTATTTTAATGACCTAGAAAAAATAACAACAAAATTAATATGGAAGAACAAAAGGTCAAGAATTTCAAGAGAAGTAATGAAAAAAAAAATCAAATGAAGGTGGCCTAGCTGTACCTGATCTAGAACTATATTATAAAGCAGCAGTCACCAAAACTATTTGGTATTGGCTATGAAATAGACTAGTTGATCAGTGGAATAGGTTAGGTTCACAGGGCAAGACAGTGAATAAAAATAGCAATCTAGTGTTTGACAAACCCAAAGATCCCAACTTCTGGGATAAGAATTCATTATTTGACAAAAACTGCTGGGAAAACTGGAAATTAGTATGTCAGAAACTAGGCATGGACGCACATTTAACACCACATACTAAAATAAGATCAAAATGGGTCCATGATTTAGACATAAAGAATGAGATCATAAATAAATTAGAAGAATATAGTATAGTTTACCTCTCAGACTTGTGGAGGAGGAAGGAATTTGTGACCAAAGGAGAACTAGAGATCATTATTGATCACAAAATAGAAAATTTTGATTGCATCAAATTAAGAAGCTTTTGTACAAACAAAACTAATGCAAATAAGATTAGAAGGGAAGTAACAAATTGGGAAAACATTTTTACAGTTAATGGTTCTGATAAAGACCTCATCTCCAAAATATACAGAGAATTGACTTTAATTTATAAGAAATCAAGCCATTCTCCAATTGATAAATGGTCAAAGGATATGAACAGACAATTTTCAGATGATGAAATTGAAACTATTTCCACTCATATGAAAGAGTGTTCCAAATCACTATTGATCAGAGAAATGCAAATTAAGACAACTCTGAGATATCATTACACACCTGTCAGATTGGCTAAGATGACAGGAACAAATAACGATGAATGGTGGAGGGGCTGTGGGAAAACTGGGACACTGATGCATTGTTGGTGGATTTGTGAAAGAATCCAACCATTTTGGAGAGCAATCTGGAATTATGCCCAAAAAGTTATCAAACTGTGCATACCCTTTGATCCAGTAGTGCTACTACTGTGCTTATATCCCAAGGAAATACTAAAGAAGGGAAAGGGACCTGTATGTGCCAAAATATTTTTGGCAGCCCTTTTTGTAGTGGCTAGAAACTGGAAAATGAATGGATGCCCATCAGTTGGAGAATGGTTGGGTAAATTATGGTATATGAATGTTATGGAATATTATTTTTCTATAAGAAATGACCAACCGGATGAATACAGAGAGGCTTGGAGAGACTTATATCAACTGATGGTGAGTGAAATGAGCAGAACTAGGAGATCATTATACACTTCAACAACAATACTATATGAGGATATATTTTGATGGAAGTGGATATCTTCAACATAGAGAAGAGCTAATCCAATTCCAATTGATCAATGGTGGACAGAATCAGCTACACCCAGAACAGGAACACTGGGAAATGAGTGTAAACTCTGAGCATTTTTCTTGTTTTTGTTTTTCTCTCCAGGTTATTTTTACCTTCCGAATCCAATTCTTCCTTTGCAACAACAACAACAACACAATTCGGTTCTGCACATATATATTGTACCTAGGATATACTATAAGATATTTAATATGTATGGGAATGCCTGCCATCTAAGGAAGAGGGTGGAGGAAAGGAGGGGAAAAATTCAGAAGAGAAGGAGTACAAGGGATACTGTTGTAAAAAATTACCTATACCTATGTACTTTCCAAAAAATGTTATAAAATTAATAAAAATTATAAAAAAGGAAGAATATTTTGATTGGTCAAGGAACTTCTATAAAAGAGTAGATAAGTATAAAAGTGAGATGAGTAGAGATGGAATTTCAGGTTTTAGAGTTGGAGATGAATGAGTTGGGACATCCAGAGGTTAGCAAGAAAGAACCAATAGCTAAAGGTCAATCAATAAAATGAAAAAGAGAATATAAGACTTCATCTTTATAGAAAAGGGTAATATGTATTAGGGCCATTGGTCCTATTGGGCCTAAAGCAGAAGATTCGAGATGTACAAAATAACTGTACTTACTTCTTCAAGAACTGAGAGAATTTAGAACTTAACACCATAGAGTTGAAGCTGGGAGAAATTTTAAGGTCATTTAGTCCAACTTCCTCCTGTTACAAATTAGGAAGCAGAGTCAGAACTCAGAAAGATTTGATGACTTGCTTAAAGTCACAGAGTTAGTGCTTGTATTTGAACTTAGGACCTTTGCTTCAAAATTCTGCCCTCCATATCTGATACCACATTGCCTCTTCATTGTCCTTTGCCTCATGTAAAAAGTCAGCATGATATATTCTGTAGATTCAGATTTTCTTGTATTCTTGTAGACTAATCCTTCCTACACGTATATACAAATATATACATATATTTTTTCTCGATCCAGTTCTACAGAGTTCTACATCTGGTCTGTCATGAGCTAACTATAACTTTGGGAATTCTCGTTTCTTCTCTGAGCCTCTGTTTCCTTATCAGGAAAAGGAGAGAGTTGAATGAGATGAAGTCTAAGAACTCATTCAATTTATTTGTTTGCATTAAACAGACCTAGTTAATTAAATTATTCAGTTAACTTGCATTTTAAAATTCTTTACTTTTAGTGCACAGGAAATCACAAGATAATGAAATGTTTCAAGGGATTTATCTAAGAAATGAAATTTCTGAGTCCATCTTTATATTCGTACAATAGTACAAGTTTGGTGGCTAACATAGAACATTAGCTGTAAGTGATAGATGTGCATAGGGCACATAGTGGTTTTTTTTCCCCAGAAAGGACAAGATTAGAGCCAATCGTTAGGCTAACAACACAGTATTCACTTGGTCCTGCTTTTTTCATACTTCCATATACAATGGTAGTGATCAGAGCCTCCCAAAAGGATTTTTCTCAGTGAGATACTTAATTAATACTAGTTGTAATGAATTGAATTACATAATGACCCTGAAGGATTGTGAATATTCTCAACAACAAAGGGAAAATTATTTTCACTGTACACTGTATACTCCTGAATTCAGCAACCTGAATAAATGTTTTTTACAGAGAGGAGTTAGAAGTAAAACATTTTGAGTTCATCAGAAGATGCAATTATTCAAAATATCTTGCTCCTGCAGTGTCCTATCCTTAGAAATTAAAGTGCTCACCCAAGGTCACACAGTCAGTACATATAGGAGGCAAGATTTTCTCTCTTTAAGGCCAGATCTCTCACTATCATGGTCCTTGTTAAATTTATACAGATAATATATTATATTTGCAAATAACACACTAAAGCATTTAAAGGGACAGCAATTATCTAGTGTTCTGTTATTAATCTTCCAAAGTAAGGAAATACATTTATTCATTTATTTTTACAAAATTTCTAATCTGTCCTTTTACTGCTTTCCCTTCCTCCAATTGAACAATAAATAAACATAAAAAGAGAAAATTTTTATTATAAATACACGGCCTGTTTTTTAGCTATTCCAAAGCTGGTGAGTAGCCCCTTAATTTTTAGCTTTGTGATAGGAAGAAAAGAATTGTTACAAATACTTTGGTACATGGTTCCTTTTTAATTCTTTGAGCTTTTTAGTATTATAGGCATAGTAAAGGGCATTCATATTTTGTCCATAATTCCAAAATGTTTTCCAGAGTGGTCTGACAAATTCAAAGCTCTACCAACAGTGCATTGTTTCTTTTTTCCTACAATTAACTCAGTTTTTATTATTTTGTTCCTTTAGCCATTTTTGTTGATTTGATGTATATGAGGTAAAATCTCAGAGACACTTTAATTTGCATTTCTCTAATTATTCATGATGTTGAATGATTTTATATGGTTGTTGATAATGTAGAATCTTCCTTTGAAAATTGCCTGTATAAAAATATTTTTACTAGTAAATGAGACTCATGAAAAATTTCAAAGAGATAACTTTCAGATATGAGTCCCTTTAAGGAAAGAGCTATTCATTTATACATACAAAGAGTAAGCACTTAATAAATAGTTATAGGATTCAATTGATTGAATGCTATCATAGATAATATTATATTTTCTGTGTCTGACCAGAATGATATTCATTCATCAGATAGGTTTTGCCAAAGACCTCTAGACAGTGCCTTATTTTGTATAATCATGGAAAACATTTTTATTTTTTAATTAATTAAAATTTTTAAATTGAAGCTTCCTTTTCTGTACACTTTTTCTAGATGGCAAGTAATCTAATATATGTTAAACATGGTAAAATATATGTAACTTCAATATAGACATATGTATTTATATTGCTGCACAAGAAGAATCAGATTAAAAAGGAAAAAAAAATGAGAAAGAAAACATTAAAAAAAAAAAAAAGAAGTGAAAATACTATGTTGTGATCCATACTCAGTTCCCACAGTCCTCTCTCTGGGTGTAGATGGATCTCATCATCATAAGATTATTGGAACTGGCCTGAATCATCTCATCATTGAGAGGAGCCATGTCCTTCAGAGTTTGGTTATTGTATAATATTGCCATTGCCATGTACAATGATCTCCTGGTTCTGCTCATTTTAGTCATCATCAGTTCATGTAAGTGTCTCCAGTCCTCTTTGAAATCATCCTAAAATCATTTAAAATCAAAAAGATTGTTTCATACAGAACAATAATATTCCATTATAATATTCTGGTTGGTTTTCTGGAGGTCTTGGGACCAGCCTTCCTTTCAGTTGAGTAATCACCATGAAAGTAGCCAGAGATAAAATCCAAAATTTTTATCGTCTCCTTCACAGTCTAGTTTCCTTGCCTGGGACCTGGACTAGCTTTCTTTAGGTCCTCCTCAGTCTGTCTTGATTTCTGTGGGGGAGGCAGGAGAACTACCACAACAGTCTCTGGCTTGAAATCTGTCTCAGTTAGAAGGCTTGTGCTCCAGCCTCCAGCCCTCTGTTTTCTCCCAGTCTGTCTCCAAGCCCCTTCTGAGTCTGTCTCTGGCTGAGTTTGTCCCAGTTTATATGCAATATACTTAGTATACGTCAATCATTATATCACTAGGGAACCATTATTTGTTGTAAGATTAATTCAATCATACTGAACTAGAGAACTATTAATCATCATGCTAAACTAGGTAACCATTGTCTCATCAATTCTGCTGACTTAACACCTTGTAAGAATCCTTGTTTCAAGTATAGAGTTCTGGCCCATAACATTCCATAACATTCATATACCATAACTTATTCAGCCATTCTCCAATTGATGGGCATCCACTCAGTTTACAGTTTCTTGCCACTACAAAAAAGGTCTGCATTTTGGCACATGTGAATCCCTTTCCCTCCTTTAAGATATCTTTGGGATATAAACCCAGTAGGAGCACTGCTGGATCAAAGGGTATGCACAGTTTGATAACTTTTTGAGTATAGTTCCAGATTGCTCTCCAGAATAGCTGGATCTGTTCACAACTCCACTAACAACATATCAGTATCCCACTTTCCCCACATCCCCTCCAACATTCATCATTATCTTTTCCTGTCATTTTAGCCAATCTGATAAGTGTGTAGTGGTACCTCAGAGTTATCTTAATTTGCATTTCTCTGATCAATAGCGATTTGGAGCACCTTTTCATATGACCAGAAATGGTTTCAATTTTTTCATTTGAAAACTGTCTGTTCATATTTTTTCACAATTTATCAACTGAAGAATAGCTTGAATTTTTATAACTTAGAGTCAATTCTTTATATATGTTTTATAAATGAGGCCTTTATCAAAATCCTTAAATGTAAAAATGTTTTCCCAGTTTATTGCTTCTGTTCCGATCTTGTCTGCAATAGTTTTGTTTGTACAAAAACTTTTTAATTTAATATAATTACATTATCTATTTGGTGTTCAATAATGAGTTCCAGTTCTTCTTTGATCACACATCTTTCCTTCTCCACATAGCTGAGAAGTAAACTATCCTATGTTCTTCTAATTTGCTTATAAGATCACTCTTTATTTCTAAATCATGAACCCATTTCACTGATTGACTACTTTATTTCTTAGTTATACCAAATGGTTTTTGATGACTGCTACTTTATAATATAGTTTTAGATCTGGCACAAATAGTCCACTTTCACTGATAATTTTTTCCATTAATTTCCCTTAAATTTTTTGACCTTTTGTTCTTCCAGATGAACTTTGCTATTAATTTTTCTAGATCTGTAAAATAATTTTTGGGAGTTTGATTGGTATGGCACTAAATAAGTAGATTAATTTAGGTAGCATTGTCATTTTTATTATATTGGCTTGGCATACCCAAAAGCACTTGAGATTTTTCCAAATGACTACATATAACTTTATTTATGTGGAAAGTATTTTGCAGTTGTGTTCATATAGTTCTTGACTTGGCAGATAGATCCTCAAATATTTTATATCATCGACAATTATTTTAAATGGAATTTCTCTTTGTATCTCTTGCTGTTGGACTTTATTGGTTTTATATATATATATATATATATATATATGTATATATACATATACATGCTGATGATTTGAGTGCATTCATTTTGTATCCTGCAACTTTGGTAAAATTGTGAAATTTGTGGTATTTTTTTTTTCAATTGATTATTTAAGGTTCTCTAAGAATACCCTATCATCTGTGAAGAGTAATAATTTGGTTTCCTCACTATCTACTCTAATTCCTTTAATCTCTTTTTGTTCTCTTATTGCCAAAGCTAACATTTCTAATACAATATTGAATAGTAATGGTGATAATGGGCAACCTTGTTACACCCTAATCTTATTAGGAATGGTTCTAATTTGTCTCCATTACATATAGAAAAAAAAATTTTATAAGTATTGTAGCCTAATTAACAAAAAAAGAACAAAAAATTGGTCAAAGTATTAATAACTAAATTGGTTAATTGAAGTTTATTGCCAAATATAGTTTCATATAGTGTGATTTTATGACTAGTACAACTTAAATAATTATGTCCACAGCAAGAAAAACAACATTTGTGGGCAATTCTACCAAACCATATAAGTATTAAAAAGAGACTTAGAAGTTTATTATGATACTATAAATGATTTTTACAAGACATGTTGTTTAACGAGTCACCTAGAAATATGATTTCATTTCCAGAAAGTAAAATATCTACATTTTCTTGAAGATGCAGAAGAATCTGTAACAGAAATTTTGGCTATACTCCTGTTAACAAAGAACAAATTTTCCTCTGGGAAGTAATCATAATTTCAAGATCTTTTCTTCTTGCCAAATGAAAGTCTAATCCACTTGAGAGTTTATTATTTCTCATTACAGTTTATACCTACATCACTGGAATTTTACTGAGTTGGTCTGGAAACCAATTGCCAATAAACATAAAATATTATTACAGTGGGTGCCAAAGGATTTTATTTGAATGAGACCATAGGCAATAGAGGAAAGAAAAGCAGAGTTGTAAGAATCTAGCTAAAAAGAAAATGTGAAAAATAATTAGCCTGATCATAAAAATAAGAAGCTAGTGACATTACCAAGCAGTTTTGGTTTCAATGGCTGTTTAATTGATTGACTTCAAAGCTCAGTTTGACTTGAATGGCTACCAACATGTTTTCAGATCACAGTTTTTTCCATTGTTATTAATTTTAAAAAATAGTTCCTGAACCTTTTACTTTCACTTAAAATCTGGGATGTAGATGATATTAAAATATTGACTTATCTGAAATTATAAATAAGATTTTCCCTAGATTTCCTGTTTTTAGTTGCCAGATACTCATGTTAATAGTGTAAGGCACATGGTTTCTGATCCATGGAGGTAGAGAGTGATGGCTTATATTTGAAGCATTGCTATCTGTTGCATTTGGGGACTAGTAATAAGCAGAAACTATGCACATGATAATGAAATTAGCTTACCTGCAATTGGCTTGGTAGAACTGTATAACTAATATTGTAGACTCTCATTTCTTGCTTCCATATAATGAACAATCTCTTCTATCCCACAAGGAATTGCCTTAGCTAAGACAAGAATAAACAAGGTGAAGTATTTTGATGTGGCTGTTTTCTCTTTAACATGAATACATTCATGAGATTATTAATCCTTAAATATTTTTATTCTTTATTTTACTGTCTTTAAGATCTCTATTCCTTGTTATGTGTATAGTACAAAGGGGTGGAGGGATTTGAATTAAATATTACATAAACTTGTACAGATTTTTTTTAAGCAACAACAATAACAATTAAACCAAATTATTGAATTTTCATGTCCTTGCTAAAAATCACAGATAGTATCAAATCTCCCAAACTAGCTTGATAGAATACCTCAGAACTTCCCTCTCATATTCACTGCTTGACATTGCCAAACAACCCATTTAGTTTAAGTGTCAATTAAAATTTCTTGATACTTCACATTCAATCTTCAACTAATTCATCATTATTAAATCTTAGTACGTTTTGAAATGTTTCAGTTAGGGGAATTGCAAAGACTCAAGAAGAAACTGAGGAACTATTTAGAAAGTGAAGAACACTGTAGATAAAAAAAAAATAATATTAGAAACCAGGGTGCATATACATAAGTACAGGAGAGAAGGCCTCTTCTAAAGCCAGTATTTGTCACTGAATGATAATGATCTCCCACCCAGCACAGAATGTTATAGTGTAAAGAACACTCAATTGGAAGACAGGACACCTGGGTTCTGGTCCCAGTTTTGACATCAACTATTTAAATTCATAGAAAATTCACCTAATATTGTTATTTTTTATTTGATAAAAGACCTTCCAGAGATAACATTTTTAACTAATTTGGGTTAAGTGTAAGGAAATACAGACATCCCAGCCCTGCAACTTACCAATTTTATGATCATAGAAGAGACACAACTTCTCTGAGACTCATTTCTTTACCTGTAAAATGTGAGTGATAAAAGTGTCAACCAATGTCACAGGTAGTTGTGAAAAAAATTAGTTTGTAAACTTCAAACTACTATTAAAATGTGTTATAGTTTTTATGAGTCTATTATCATTAAAAACTATAACACATTTTAATGGTAGTTTGAGATCTTTTTAATTCTCACTTATTTTGGGAAAGAAAGTAAACTCAGTCATACTGAGGATCCTATGATGGAATTGGCATTCAACCATAAAACACAAATTGGTATTAGTTAATGCACCACTATATCATTTATAATGATGAATTTTTTATGTAGATAATCTTATGTGTGTGTGTTTTTAAACTGGTCTAGCAGGCCAATAAAAGCATAGGCAACCTTTTGTAAGTCTATCACAGACTTCCCCATTCTCTTTCTACTAAAGATCCTTTTCATCTCCCTAGATGATTGAGGTGTAGTTTAATGCTTTGCTCTGAATCTCTCTTGCCTTTGCTTCTTTATTCCCCTCTCTGAGAGTATCAACATAGATCTCTTAATTTTTATGACTTTTTACATATTATGATATTTTATATGGCATCATATGACATTACAAAACAAAACAAAAAAATAGTGATCTGACTTAATCTTTGCTTGAATATCTTTATATCTAAAGACTTTTTAAATGAACAAGGTCATTTTCAGTACCTGGCTTCCAGGAACTCTATCTCTCTCTGGGACCTTATTGACTGCTGACTTGCTTTAAGATAAAACCCATCCCTTTGCTTCCTTTCCCACAACAGACACCTTCTTCATATTGATGCATTTACTTTCTTTTGTGTACCTCAATAGATCATTTTCTCTTTTAATATTTTCAGAATTTCCAAAATCACTCTATGGCTCTACAAAACATATTTCCTGAGACTAGTTATGAATGGGGCTTTGTTTCCCAAAACATTATTAAGATTGGGACTTGGGAAAGGTGTTGAGAAGTACAGACTTAGTATATTCATTTATATGTCCCACCAATTTATTTCACTTATAAATAAACTTTATATTTACTTTAAGGCAAGTGTGATATTGTCTGTTCCTGGAAATCTTTCCAGTGGAGAGGATGAGTTAGCTATTCAAGCAATACTCTATGTCTTGCTTGTGTTAGGAAAAAAAAAGGATAATTAACTTTTATTCTTAGCTTTCAAATTGTTTGCATTTACTAATTCCATCATCCCTTGACTTAGAACAACTTCAACTATGCCATTTATGGTTTTCTCCTTCACTAACACTGAAACCTTGAAACATGGTCCTCAGACTATTAGTTGTAGACCTTTTATTTGCTTCAATTTACTTAAATATAAAATGGGAGTAATAATAGTTCCTACTACCCACAGTTCTTATGAATATCAAATTATATAATAATTGTAAGATTTATTAGCACAGTACCTCACACAGAGGAAGCACTGCATACAAGCAAATTCTTTTCCTCATCCATGTTTTAGTAGAATATTTCTGACTGGATTCAGAAGACTGAAGTTCAAATTCTCCTTCAGACACTTCTTGTGAGATGTGGAGAAAGGAACTCAGTTTCTTTATGTGTAAAAAAGGATGATTTGGACTAGAAGGCTTCAAACTCTTGATTCATGATGCCACTGGTATCCATGACATACAAGTCAATATTAATACATATTGTATAAGCTCAGTACAAGAGCTGACCGGAGAAGTTGGAGGTTAAAGCTGGGAAGCAGATGGGAAACTTCCATCAAAATCTCAAACCCTTAAAGTAGATTTATTTATTTGTGAAAAAAACAAGTATTTCAAGTTCTCCACAAACTTTAAGAAAATCGATTTAGTCTTTTAACAAACTAATTAACCTCATGTGTTGGAGATAGAGGCAGTACGGGTAAATCAAGAGAGGAGATCAGAAAACAAGGGAGGGATTCATCACCATTTTAGTGATGAATTCCTGCATAGGTAGAGAAGATAGAAAGTAATTTAGAGGATTATATTATATCACATTACATATTATCCACAACTAATTTGCTAGAAAATTCACAGTGTCCTCTTAAATCCCAAACCTCTCCCTGCTGGCTGAAGCTTAAATTACAGTTTCCCTGATATAAGGCAGAGTTTTAATAATTATTCAAATGAAAATCGTGGATAATTATATTTTTAGCCATTATCAGTCTGTAAATTCAACTACTATAAATCCAAAATTTGAGAAATCTGGGAAATTGATACTGGAATGGGTAAAAATACCAGAAAGAGTTAGAGGAGAACTGGGAATTGGGTTGGAGGAGGCTGCAGAAAGAAACAAACAAAAATTTATGGATAATGTATGAAAACTGAAGAGTGGTTAAATGAAACAATCTTGTCTTTGGAAGTTCCTTGGGTCCAATTTATATTGGACTATACTATCTATACTAAATCTATACTATGCTATACTAAAAAAAATCTTTGGAAGATTCCTCAGTGATTTTACATGCTTCCATTGAATTTGTAAGTTAAGCTTGGCCTGTGGAGTATTATTTGCCTTTAGGAATTTTTCTTTGGTACTTCATCAGGTTGTACTCACACATCTTCCTCCCTCTCTTTTTTTTTCCTGTTAGTTGTTTTCATCATCAAGACTGGAGCATAGAAAAATGCCTTTGCAATAACATTCATTAAGAGACATCAATTTTTCTCATGTTCTAGGAAAACAATAATGGGAAACTTTGGATGTGACAAAAGCATCTTTCTTCTGCAATAACTGTTCTCAGCAAGATTCATTCCATTCCATATCTACGTTAAACATAAATAGATTTCTTTATTTCTTAGTCCAGTCATTAAATGTTATAAGCCAGGATTTATTAGATCACTACCTGCTGCACACCAGTTTCCTATGTATTTGGAGAAATATGAAATTGGAATCTATTGACATTAATAAACTTCTGGCTGCCTGATACTTTATCTCTCTTGTAAGTGTGGTATTTCATGGCATGCCACGTAAAACAGGAAATCAAAAATGACTATCTACTTGGCATTTCACGTTCTGTCTCTTGGTCCTTGGAATTAATATTTTTCTTAGGATGGAAGGGACAATGAATTGGGCAGAGATGGTGCACTCTGGATTGGAGTGAACTTAAAAAAAAAGACTTTTGTAGTTTAATGTAGTACAAGAAAGATGACATTTCAGTGGAAGCAATACTTTTGTTCTGGGATCAGAGGACCCAATTCTCTCATATATTATTTGTATGATCTTGGAGAAATCAATTTTCTTCTTTGGCTCTTAATTTTATTAATAATTATTATTTAATTGATATATAAACTAGATGACTTTTAAAATCTCTTTTAATTCTAGATATATTATCTAGGTTAACTTTAGTCCAAAAAACCCTCTAAAACATCTTCAGCATTCCAGTCCTCTTAAAGGCCACCTCAGAGTTCCCCAAGTAATTTAGACTGATCTAGAGTCAGTCAATGAGCATTTGTATACATCTAATTTAACACAGTTTTCCCCGTGACTTTAGATTCACCTGGTGCCCTGATTTAGTCCTGATCTGGTCCCTAGCAAGTAGAATTGGCCTGACTTATAGGAAGGACCAAATGGTTCATCAACTCTCTGTCCTTTATTTTACATTATGCTTCATTTTTATTTTGCTATGTGGTTTTCTTCTTGTTTTTTTTTAACTAAATGGCCTTATTACAATCTCTATTATCTGAAAAATAAAACAATGCCACGACTACAAGTTAAAAAGGAAGATTTATATAGAAATCTACATTGTATAGCATAACTATAACTTGAAAAATCAGGTCTGCAATGAACAGAAATTAGTGGATCACTGAAGTTGTTATGTTTTTGGACCAAGTTTTCTCTAACCAAATGAATTTACAACATCCTTAAATGTAATTTTATAATGAAGTCTGCCATGACCACTATTTCTAATACTTCCTCAATTGTCAAAGCATGAAAAGGTTAGGAGTGATAGTCAAGATGCTGGTGCTTGCAATCCTGTTACCATTGACTTGCCTTATATCCTTATGCTGACTAAATAGAATGCCATTGGTGCTTATTTGAGTTCTATGAGTGTTGAGTAGATGTATATCCACAAAGTAGCTTGAATATTTTCTGAGGATCCTTTCTGACAATCATGCCTACAGATGTGACATTTATACTTTGAAAACCTTTCCCCATAGCTTGGGTAATCAAGAAGTACTTTTATAATAGATGCAATGTTTAAAAATCAGTTGGAGAGGTCAGATAGTTAACCATAAAGTCGTTACAAATATAAGATTGGAATTCAGGAGTGACTGAATAGGGATGGATAAATAGACTTAGACATTATTTGCATAGAGATAATACTAGAACCCATGGGAACTGAGGATGTCAACAATATAATGCATATATAAGGAGAAGAGAAGAGATCCAGGACAGAGCCTTGGAATCTCCCCAAAGGTAGTGGGTAAAAGCTGATTGAAGACTAAGAGGGATAAATAACAAAGGATGACCTTGGTCAAGCAAACAGGAGAAGAAGCAAGAGGAAGTGAGAAAAGAGTGTATCAGGGCAAAAAAAAAAAATGATCAGCAGTGTCAAACCTTCAGAAATGTAAAGAAAGATAAGGACTAAGAAAAGATCTGTCCTACATAGATTTTTCCTCTCCTTGCTTCTCCTTAAATGTCCCCCTAGACTCATAGAATCCCAGAGTTTGAAGGGATTTGTGAGATCTTTTAATCTGATCAATACCTGAATTCTCTCCATGCTTCCTCCCTTTCCTATAGGCCTATGTTTTCTCTTCTTTATCCTCCCCTCTGTCCTCCCACTTTTCTCACACAGTCATCAGCCTTTGATTCTCCCTTTTTGCTTAAAAAAGTCTAATTCAGCAGTCATTAGCTTGTTCCTGTGTAGGTCACCGAACAAAAGTACATCTCCAGCTACCTTTTACTGTCTATTTACATAGAGCCTCTGTTCTCTTCTTTCATAATTGGGATCCTTCTTACACAGTTTGATCACAAGAGAGGCTTTTCATTTTTATCCTTGCTTGTACCTGGAGAGTTCCTTGAGCCTTAACTGACAAAGAACTCTTACTCCAACTCTGCTATCTACATATTTCTGATCCTTGCTGTATTATATTTGCATTCTATTGAAATAAAGGATTGGGAAGAAATTAAGATGAAAGATTAGAAAATGACTCCAGGGAAGTTCATTTGATAGTTGTTCACATTTGAAATGGCATTATCTTGGAACTGGAAGCTTCTCAGGGAACAGATAGTCTGGCAGACATATTAGGACCCATCATTAAAGTTCAGAGGCTTTGAATGGAATACCAGTGAAAATACATTTTCTTTAACTTGCTACTGTGTAATGGATGGAGGATCTGTGATGAGTATTAGATGATGTATAACATTTGCTTGTGACATATATTCATGATTCAAAATCACTGAAGCCATAACTAAACTATAAATGATTTTTCTGCAGGGGAATATTAATTCCATATGCAGAGGCAGTTCTTGTGATTTCTGCTTGTCCTACAAAATCAAAAAAATTGTTATTTTTCCCTTCAGTTATAATGTCAGCATTTTTGTGATGCCATTTTTCCTTAAACTTTTGCATCATAGTTTCAAAAATTTTAGATAAGGCACTAACCCAACTGAATATTACATGGAAAATGTTATCCTGAAGATACAATTATGGATTACTGATTCTCATTTTTGTATTGTTTTCCATCGATTCTATAGTTAGTTACTTCATTGTATTTTGAGAAAAAGTTGTACTTTCTAATACTTATTGAAGTGGTGGGGGTAGAGGAGGAATCAAAAATAAAAGATTTTATCGTCCACAATCCGTGAAACCAGAATGATTCTTTGTGAAAAAAAGGCTGAGGTTGAAATTTCTAAGAAGGCTATGCTTGATATATTCGGTAATGATGTTTTCCAGAGCAGAGAGGTTAAAAGGGGCTTGGAGGTTAAAAAGTACAAATATGAGACTGAGGAGAGATTCAAACAAGAGGCAGAAGAGATGACTAGAAATGAGGCTGGAGGAATAGGGTAGCAGAAGAGCAAATAACAGATGCATCCCTGTGGAGCTTGCTAGAATACTCATCCCAGATAGCCATAGGGAGAGGTACTTTGATAGAATTCACTTTCCAATTTAAATAAGACTTTTCCCCTCCTTTTATAATGGTACATCTTCTGTATTGGTTTGGTGAGATGCAATGGAAATAAAAGTTCATAGGTGTGATTTTAAATAGGTGGTAGACCCTAACAGAGCCATAAATCTTGGTATAGTTAAAATGGATATTAAACATATTTCCACATTAGTCATTCTGGGAATTTTTGTTTTTTGTCAAAACAAAGGGGGAAAACCATGAGAAAGAAAAAGCAAAAAATTGAAACGGTATGTTTTGATCTGCATTGACATTTCTATAATTCTTTCTCTGGATAGCCTTTTCCATCATGAGACTTTTAGAATTGTCTTAGATCATTTTATTGTTGAGAAGAGCAGATTGTATCAAAGTTGATTATTGCACAGTGTTTCTATCATGGTGTATACTTCTGATCATTTCACACAGCATTGTTTATGTAATTCCAGATTTCTCTGAAATCCATGTGCTCATCATTTCTTATAGCATAATAGTATTTCATTACATTCATATACCACAATTTGTTCAGCTATTTCCCAATTGAGGGACATCCCCTCAATTTCCAATTCTTTGCCATCATAAAGAGAGCTACTTTAAATGTAGGTGCTTCCTCTCCTTTTTAATTATTTTTTTTTGTATGTAATATAGACCTAGTCTTGTTATTGCTGGATCAGACAGTATGTGGTTTTATAGCCCAAATTGCTCTCCAGAATAGTTGGATCAATTCACAACTCTACCAATAATCTGAATAAAAACTTTTGGGATATCCTGTAAATTTGGATCTCATATTTTAAATAAGTCCCTTTCTTCTGACACTGCCTCATTGTTTTATGGCTGGATGATTTCAAAAGCCTGGGGTTGGGTTCATCTTTCTTGAGTTTCTCCTCATTCCAATCCATCCTTCACCCCAGCCACTAAAATGACTTTTCTAACATGTCGTCTGAACATATTCCCCTTCCCCTTTGCAATAAACTTTAGGGATTCCCTGTGGCACCTGTGGTCAAATATAAAATGTGCTCCTTGACATTCAAAGTTCCAGTCTTCTCTTCCCTAACACATACACTTATGGACCTCCTGGATATTTAACAAACACAATGCTCCATCTCAGGCTGCCTCCCATATCTGGAATATTCTCACTCTTCAACTCCAACTACTGACTTTCCTGGCTTCATTGAAAACCCAAAGAAAATTCCATTCAAGAAATCTTCCACAGCCCCTCTTAAATCCACTGCCTTTCCTATCCATCCTGTATCTCCTACTTTTGCCTTTCTATATAGCCATTATATAGTTTGCTTAGTATATATTTGATTGCATATTCTTTCCTCTGTTAGACTGTAAACTCCTTGAGACAATGGACTCTGTTTTGCCTTTTTATATCCCCAGAGATTAGTGTAGTGCCTGGTGCATAATGGACACTTAGTAAATGTTTACTGATTGATATATCAACATCAAAACAAATTTGGGATATACAGACCACAAATTTAGAAAATGACAGAGACAAGACCCAAACCAATCCTTCCTGATCCCAAATTTAGCACTCTGTTCACTTCAATTAATCTGTCATTCTATTATGAGATTTAAAAATTGATATGTAAGTGAGAAAGGTACATCAGGCAACATATTACACAAGCACAGACAGATTATTGTACCAATTTAAATAAAGTCCAAGCTATGTTGCTTCCTTAAAGGATTGTTCAACTTGGTTGGATGATGGTGCTACAGAATCCAAGATCACAGTCCTCATATTTGTATAGTCCAGAATATGGTCTTTTTAAAAATAGTATTTTATTTTTTCATTTATATGTAAAGACAACTTTTAACTTTTATTTTTACAAAATTTTCAGTTCCAAATTTTTCTCCAGCCCTTCCTTCCCTTATTTATAAAACAGTGATCAATTTTATATAGTTTATATACATTCAAATACATAAAATACATTTCCAGTCATGCTGTGAAAGAAGAAACAGAAAGAAGAAAGAAGAAAGTGGAAGTAGTATGCTTTAATCTTCATTTAGGCTCTATCAGTTCTTACTCTGGATGTGGATGGCATTTTCCATCAGGAGTCTTTTGGAGAGTATTTCTGAGAAGAGTTGTCTTTCATAATTAAGCATCATACAACAGTGTTGTTCCTGGTTCTGCTAATTTCACTTTGCATTAATACATATAATCTTTTCAGGCATTCATGAAATCCACATGGCCACATATTCTAGTGTGTTTTCCCAAATGTGGGCCAATGCCCACCAGTGGGGCACATGGGCAACAACTGGGCCTCTAAAACTGTGCACAAAATCTAGTTTAAATGGAATTATTAGTATTTTTCCATCACTTAAGTCTAGACAACTAACAAAACAATAAATCAAGTCCTTTTTGTATTCTTTATTTTTATATTTCCACAGTGTAACCCTGAAAATTTAAAAATAAATCCCCATGAACCAATGTGAATTGGTTCCAGAATACCCCTGGCCCTTGTTCACATTTTTGGGTGGCTGTGTTGCTGTGGAAAGAGCATTAGATGTGAAGTTAGAATATCTGAGTTAAATTTGGAAAAACTGCTACATCTCTTTGGGGCTCTATTTTCTCATGGGTAAAATGAAGGGTCGGCCTGGTTGATGATTTCTGTGGTCACTTCTAGATAGTTCTTATGCTTCTTTGCTCCTATAAGGAGAATCTGGTGAGAGAGTGAAAAGAGATCAACATAAACCCATAATTAATACTGGAAAAATAACAGATTGCCCATCTATGGAGAGTGGAACAGCTATAGTCAATTTATTCTTTCACAAATAAGAAAATTGCTGGTGCTTATTCAGCTTGAAAATTTATGTTTCAGGGGTCCAATAGGAAAAAAGAGACATAAAGTTCTTTGAGTTTTAAACTAAAGTAATGTTTGGCATTAAGAAAATCTTTCCATGCCAATTTCTTTTCTAACCTCTCTGTAAGAAAAGCTGCAACTTGGGGAAAAAGACTTTCTGTTATGTTTAGCAAATCTCTTACATGCATAACTAAAAAGGGCAATGTGCCAAGATTTATTTTGTCTTTCTTTTAAAGCATAAGAAACACTGCTTCCTGTTGGAATAAAGCTAGTTTTATGCCCTTTTGAATTTATCCCAGAACAGGACTCTGTCTTCAAAGGAAATTTTGTGCAGAGACCAGTTCTGTGAGACTTGGAGGAAGATGAAGGGGGCTTTCAGCATAAAAAAAACAAAACAAAAATCTGGTGCTTTATAAGTCACATACTAAAAAAGAAAATATTCCCACTGTAACGAACTCAGTGTTTGGTGTTGGAGAATTTATATGACCAGTAAAGAGAGCAAAATTTGGGAATCAGAACATTTTAAGTACTCTTCCTTCTATTGGCATTTGAAGAAAAATAAAAAGAACTAAGAATTTTCATTTTAATGTATTCCTTAAGTCAAAATTTCATTTTCTTTTTTTAGCCAGTGTGGTATAATGGTTTGGGTTCTGGGCTTGGAGTCAGTAAGGTCCTGGCTTCAAATTCTAGCTGTGACAAATTGTTAGGTATGTGATTGTGGCTAAGTCAGTTCATCTCTCAGAGCCTCAGTTTCATTAATTTAAATAAAACTTAGGGATAATAATATCTGACACTGGCTATCCCTAGTCTTCCCTAGTCACCCACTTATTTTCCAGTTTCTTTCCTACTTTGCTATCAGTAGGTCCTTGCATCTGATAGTCTCTCACTTCTAAGTCAAGATAACAATCTAGTATTGCAGCCTGCTTCTCTGTTACAAGAAAAAGGTAATCTTGGCTTCCATGGTTTTTTTTTTTTTTTTTTTTTTTTTTTTTTTTTTTTGAAGGAACATTCCTTCTGTTTATTTTCTTTGGGATATTACTTTCTTAACTTCTTTCCACACTTTTTTCATATATTTCTCTCATCTCCTATTCCTCATCCTCTAAAATATCTAATTTTTGTTCACAGTAAATAAAGGAGATAGAATCATCATCACCTGACCTTCCAAAAGGAATAAAATGTTCCCTGTTCATGATACCAAGGTAGAATTGATATCATCTTTTATCTTGCCAGATTTAAGTAACAAAAATTCATATCTATCAAGTTTTCATTCCTAAAAATTTTGAGTTGAGAACATATGTTTTCATTTCTGTTGAATTCAACATCTAGGGTCCATATTGTACTTGTTGTCATTTTGAAAATAAACTTGGAATTATTTGAGTAGTTTAATTGAATTGTTTGAGTTTACCACATGGAAAGAAAATCAGGCATCCACAGTGGCTACATTTAGAATCTAGGCTCTTCACAACTGTTCAGTCAATCAAGGTTCCTTGGCATTCTCACTAATAGTAAGAAAAAAAATGAACAATGTAATAACAAAATAAGTAAGCAATATAATGATGATTATGATGGCAGGCAGTTATATGCTAGTTTAAGTTTCTATTTTATCCTCACAATAATAAGAGGTAAGTATTATTAATATCATTATGATCAGAGTCATGGAGCTAGTAAGAATCTGGGGTTAGATTTGAAGTCAGGGATTAACTTCTGGTCCAGCAGTCCATATTTCATTTCCCTGAGAAGCAGATGGAGATAAAAACAAAAGACAAAACAAAGCAACAACAAGAAAAGGTCATCATACTCAAATGACATATTTATATGGTCTTTTATGCTATATATTTTTGTAATAATCATGATATAAAGTAGTTACTACAATTATTATCAGCCACATTTTTCAGGTGAAAAAAAACTAGAATTAAAGAATCTGAGAATTGAAAGGGACCTCAATAATAATATAATCCTAAAAAAAATAGAAAAAATAACATTTTTTAAAAGTGAAAAAATAGCAGTATAATCTAACCCATGCATTAAAAGAAACCTCAATTATAAACATATATAACAGGTGACTTTCTTGCATCTATTTCTCTTCAGACCTCTAGGAAAGCCCTCCCAGCATCACTGAGATGGCCCATTCCACATATGAATACCTCTAGTTATTAGGATATCTCTTTGCAAAGGGAAGAAAGGAGTTTCTGACACTAAATTTAAATTTGCCTATTTTCAGCTTCTACCCATACATTCTAGTTCTGCCCTTTGGGGCAAAGTGGCTCAGTTGAATTATTCATACATTTGATGCCTCTTCAAATATCTTAAAAGCACTATCTTTCCCATCCCTCTACTCTTTTAATTCTTCTTTTCTTTAGAAAAACTTAGCTATTTCCTGCAACCTATCACCATATGGTATGAGCCCTAGTCTTTTCATTTTCCTAGTCAATCGTTTCTGAATATTCTCCAACTTATCAATGTTCTCCTTAAATTAAAGGGTCCAGAACTGAACAAAATACTCCATATGGGCTCTGACAAGAGCCGTGGTCAGTCTCACCATCACTCCTCCTGAAAGCTACACCCTTCTTACTGCCATTCAAGATCAACTCAGCTTTTTGGACTCTGGATGACTGACTCATATGGGGCTTACAATATGCTAAAAATCCCTCAATCATTTTTAGAAGATCTTCTGATGATCTCCCCAATTCCCATGCTTGAGAAATTGTGTGTTTTTCTAACTCTAAGATCATATTCATCTCTATTTTTCCCAGGTTGTATCATCTGCAAATTTGATGAATATAGCCTTGCTGTGGTTATTCAAATTACCAGATGTAAGTGACAAAATTAAAACAAATACACCTCTAAAAATCTAGGAGTAATTGTTATTTGTTGTGCCTTTAGGAAATGGCGAGAGTGTTTCCATGTGTATATAAACAAGTTTCTTTCCCAACTATTGAAAAAAAATCATATATTTGTTAGTCACAGTTTGCATTCCATGATTTAGACAATAAGCATTTGTTAAACAAGTGAAACATATAAAGTAATAGACAAAATGATGAGGACAAAGATTAATTGATAAACAATCCTTGCCCTCCAGGAGTTTACATTCTATAGGGAGGGGAAATGTGGAGGAAAAACACTCCTTGTTTCAACTCCCCTTTCTAGTTCATACTAAACTAATATCCCTGAGACATAAATCTGACCATGTCATTTCTACTGTTCTAAAAGTTTCAATGGCTCCTATTCTTCCCATTCCTTTACCCTTTTTTCACTTCTTTCTTTGCTTTCTCTTATTACTCCTAAGGTTCAGAAACAAAACAAAACTAAAAACTTCAGTCTGGTGTTGTAAAACCTCCATAATATATCATGTTACTCCCTTTTATGTATGTATGTATGTATGTATGTGAAGGAAAATCTGAATGCAAATCTACCCTCGCTGCCTATCTTTATGACCCTGGGCAAATCACATAATCTTAATCATTTCAGTTTCCTTGAGCTGGAGAAGAAAATGGCAAACCATTCCAATATCTGGCAAGAAAAGCCCCAGTGGGGTTATGCAGAGTCAGACATGATTGAACTGCAACAATACCATCAAAAGAGACCTGCTAACTGTTCACAATTCATGCCATTCTTTCTCTCTTCCAGTTTGATACACCGTCACAAATGATCTCTTTATTTAGAATGTACTCCCTCTGCCCCTTTACTTCCTAGAATGATTAGATTCTTTCTGGACACAGCTCAGATGCTCCTACCTATAACTTTTCCTGATCTTCCCCTCCACATATTTAATAACCCCTATTCTCACACATATCCCCATCCCAAATACAACACAAATTTCTTTAGGGAAGCAAATAATTTGATTTTGACTTTGTCTCCAAACCTAGCACAATGCTAGGTACTGTGCTTGTTTAATAAGTGTTTGTTAAATTTCATTTAGACTTACATAATTTTCACTTTGAAAAAGGGAAAAAAATCTCCCATAACATAGCACAGACTAATATTTGATTTCTCCTTGAGTCTTGCTAAAGGATTTCAATACTCTATTCAGTAGTGATTATTTAGTGCAGAATACATGGTAAGAATTTTTATGAACTTGATTATGGCAGGCTGCAGATGTCATGACCACTGCTAAGAATGATCTCTGCAACATTTATTTTTAAATGAAAGCATTGTCCATTTTTTTCATCCTTATGATGTGAAGAAAAGTTAATATTTCATCATTTTCAAGGGAGTGGAATACAATGTCTGATTTGATTGAGACCAAGACTGAGAGACAGAGATGACATATTATAGCAGTCTTCCTCTGAGACTGGAATCCTGTCTTTTAAATGTATATAGAGAGATTGTATTCTGTCATCTTGTCATGTCAAAATGAACTGCTTGAATAACAATTATATATGCATTATCCTGGTTTGTGTTCTTCATTGTGGATAGTGCAGTATTGAAAGAGACTGTAGTGCACTCTCTCATTTCCTTCACTCCTGTACCAAAAAAAGTACTGGAAACCCCACAAGGCATGAAGCTCTATATATTTGGGCCTAGTGATCACTGTGTGGCCTTAGGGAAATTCATCTCTTGGGTTTAGCTTCCTCATCTAAAAAAATGAGCAGCTTAGACAGATGATTTCCCAGCACCTTTTTGCCTCCAAAATTTAAATGTATAAATTTTGTCATCATAAGTATTCTAAGTCCAAGACTACATCTTAATATATATGCAGCAAATTGCCTTCCCCTCTCCTTCCAACTGTATATATCAGTATTTTGGAGATTTAGTTCTTAGTCACCTTAAATGATATAAATAGCCATTCGGGTTGTGTCATGAATCAGCAATAATTACAGCCAAAAATATTAGGTGATTCATTCTGAGAAAGTACAATAATGAAAAGCCTGCTTAAGTGGGAAATAGCTTCAAATTCCTTCTCCTGCCATCCTAACAGTTGGTGAAGTCCAACTCCACTTTATTCTGCTTGTATCTTGTCTGTACATAACTGTTTACATGTTGTCTGTCCCATTCGACAATAATTTCTTTAAGAAGAGAAACTATCTATCTTTCTTGCTTAAAACAGAGCAGGGCACAAAGTAGATGCTTAAGAAATGCTTCTTGAGTGACTGAATGTGCTGATACAATGATGCATTGCCTATGTAACTCTGGAAGTCACTTAACATGCCTAGGTTTGTTTCATTACACAATGCTAGCATTATAATGTGATTTTTGATGAAAGTGCTTTGTAAACTTTAATAAATTTTAATAATAATAAATAATTATATTATATTATATTACTACATATTAATTATATATGATACATAATATAATACACATATATACATATAATACATAAATATATACATACATAAATATATACATACATAATATAATATATGAATATATAATACAAAATATGGCATTATATATTAATAATATTATAAATATTTATATTTTTAAAATTAATAATAATAATAATAAATTTATAAATTCTAATCATTTCATAAGTGAGTTTACATATATTTATGAATGGATTATTTTTCCTTAATTATGATTATTTATTATGCATAAATATAATATATGAAATATAATTTATTACATGTTAATATATTATAATAATATATTATTTATATATCATAATAATATGACTAATCATGATATAATAATACATTTATATTAAAATATATGCAATAAAATAATAACACAATACATGTTTTTGCTATTGAATTGTTTTAGTCATATTTGATTCTGTTACTCCATTTAGGATTTTCTTGGCAAAAATATTGGAATGATTTGCTATTTACTTGTCTAGTACTCGTTACATAATTGGTGCTATTGAAGCTAACTGTGGTTTATTTTACTCAGCTCTGACATCATGGAAGGGTAGAAAAAATTGTAGTCAGAGGCCTGGGTTTCTAATTCTATCTATTTACTGTCAGCATGACTTTGGCTAAGTTACTTAATCCTGAGTTTATTTTCTCACTTATAAAATGAATATATTGAGCTAGATGGCCCCTCAAGTTTCTTTTAGTGCTAGAACCATGAACTTATAAGTGATTTGCTATAGGCAATACTATCAATCCTCTTCCTTCCTTCCTTCCTTCCTTCCTTCCTTCCTTCCTTCCTTCTTCCTTCCTTCCTTCCTTCCTTCCTTCCTTCCTTCCTTCCTTCCTTCCTTCCTTCCTTCCTTCCTTCCTTCCTTCCTTCCTTCCTTCCTTCTTTCTTTCTTTCTTTCTTTCTTTCTTTCTTTCTTTCTTTCTTTCTTTCTTTCTTTCTTTCTTTCTTTCTTTCTTTCTTTCTTTCTTTCTTTCTTTCTTTCTTTCTTTCTTTCTTTCTTTCTTTCTTTCTTTCTTTCTTCTTCCCTACTTCCTTCCCCCCTCCTCTCTCTCTTTCTTTCTTTAAATGGTGCATATTGTTATATATGTCAGTGAAGGGTCATGCTTGCACAAAAGGGTTTGGAGATAGAATTCCATTAAAGCGACATTAAGGGATAATAGAAATAGAGATAGAGAGGATCTCATAATCCAACTCCCTCATTTTATGGATAAAGACAGAATAAAGTACAGAGAACTTATGACTTGCCCAATGTGAAACAGGTAAGAAATGTCAGAGGTAGACTAATTTAGAAATTCCATGAAGTTGATTTTACAAAGCTTTGGACAGTTGATCAGTGCTAAAATCTCCTTCTTCATACATTTTACAAGTGGATATAGAATAGCTATCAAATGTTTTCTGTTATTAACTAACTTATTGTTTAGGTGAAAGGGAATTTTTTTTCTTCTTCCTATATATACAAGGAAAAAGAGGGACAGAGGCCATAATAATGTTATTATTTATATAGTGTATTTAAGTTTGCTAAAAGTTTTACATATGTTATTTCATTTGAGTCTTATAATAAGTTTACAATGTAGAAGCTGTTGTTAAGCTTATTTAAAAGGTGAAGGTTGAGAGACTTTAAGGGATCTGCCAAGGTTCACATAATCAGTAATTGTCAGAGGAAGAGTTTGAGTTGAGGTCTTCCAGACACCAAGTCTGGCTATGTAACCTGGCTGTGGAAGTGAGGGTAGCTGACTCCACCTTTTTACTCTAGTGTGGTCCAGCTTCCAATTGTCTTAAGGCAATTTTCACATCTTAGGCACTAGCTAATGGGACACAAGACATTTTTCTCAGCATCTGAAACAATTAACGGTATGCAATATGTTGAGGAAGATAAGAAGAGTGAGCACCTGGACTGGAGAAGAGATGAGGCCCCTGAGTGATGGCAGGGGATTTTTCTGTGAAAGAAGTAACTAAGCAAGAATTTAACATGCACATAAGCATCTTACACAGAAGCAAGATTTTTTTTTTCAATCAACATGGAAAGGCTTTAGGTTACTATACCCAAAGCAGGGCTCAGAATGATCCTGTTGCTTGATCTTTGTTATTTAGTCTAATATTTTCTTTTTTACTTACTTTTAAGACAGCTAGGTGGTACACACATATTATGCTGGGCCTCAGATTAGCTGTCAGTTCACTTCACCTGTTTGCTTTAATTCCCTCATGTGTAAAATAGACATAACATATATAAAATGGGCATCTATCTTTTAGGGCTGTTGTTAGGATCAAAAAAGATATTTGTAATGCCCTTAATCTACCTGGCACATAGTAAGTGGTATATAAATGTTACCTGCCATATTGTTATTATTACTCTGTTCCCATTTAATTCTTTTCCATTTTATTTGATTTGTTTGATTCCATTTGTTTGATTTATCTTAACTCATCTAGTGTTTAAAAAATAGATCTGGCTTTGAATCAGACATTCTTGGGTATGGGGGATACATCATTGGAAAGTAATGGAGTTAAAAAATAGTGTTGAATGGGAGAAATAACAAGAAGACGAGAATTCTTATATTATTCTCAAAGAGGACCATGACATTAGGGAAGTGATGATGTGACATGCAAGGGAGTTAGATATAAGTGAGAGTGGGCCATGCAAAGTCCCTTGTTTCACTTTCCCCCTCCAGAACTATACAGAAAGAATAAAAGATAATAAGATTAAAATATAGGAAAGGAAAGATGCATATTATGAAGGGTTTTAAATGCCAACAGAAGATTTTATATTTAATCTAGGAGGTAATAGAGAACTCTTGGAAACTTATTGAGTGGAGGATAAGTAAAATGGACAGAGCAGAACTTTAGAATTATAATTTTGGCAGGTGAGTAGAGGATAAACTGGGCTGGAGAGTCAAGGCAGCAAACTTAAGCAATAGACTAAGAGAGAGATGGTGATGATATTCCTGGTGAGAAAGAAGGAGATATCTGAGGTCACAATAGGCAATGAAGGAGAATTCTAGTTAGTTGAAGTATGAAGAATTGGATAAGTCTCAAAAAGGCATGGAAGATGATAGATTCCTACCTCTTCCATCTAAAACTAAAAGTTCTGGGGCAGCTAGGTGATGCAAGAATAGAGTACCAGCCCTGAAGTCAGGAAGACCTGAGTTCAAATCTGGTCTCATATACTTAACACTTCCTAGCTGTGTGACCCTGGGCAAGTCATTTACCTCCAATTGCCTCAGCAAATAAATAAATAAAAATATAAAAGTTCCAGAATGCAGTCTGAAAATAGTAATTGTTTTAAAATACAGTAATACAGGTTAGTACCTAGAAGAGGACTCTAGGTAATAAATGGTAGTAATAACAATGATAATAATATTATAGCTCAAATCTGTATAGCACTTTCTATATACCAGACACTGTGCTAAATACTTTACAATTGTTATTGATCTTCCCAGAAAGGGAAGTAGTTTTTATTAGAGATGAGGAAACTGAGGTAGACAGAGATTACTTGCCTAGTGTTCACAAAGCTAGTAAATGTCTGAAGCTGAATTTGAACTCAGATCTTTTTTTGATCTGTCTGTCCATAGTATCACCCAGGTGACTTAATTGTAAATAGCCACTGAGTACTGATCCTTTGCCCAAATAAAGAAACTTTTATTTGTTTCCTGTGAAAATAGAGATGAGACCTCAACCTTGACTAGTCTTTGATGGAAATAAAATGAATCACTGAATTAGAAGCTGGTAGGGGAAGATAATAAGAGTAGGGCATTTCATGACAGAGAATGGGCACCTTGGGGCAGCTGAATGAAAGGCAATTAACATTGTACTTTTGGTCACCTAAGGCAACAGTTCTGGGAAGCTCTAAGTCTTCAAGAATTCTGCCAATTAAGACAAAAAAGCTACAATTATCAAGATCTCAGACTTGCCCTGGGCATGTCTTTATACCTACTCTCACCTTCTGCAAGATTATCTAGACTTCTCCCCAACAGCAGTTATTTTTAATGCTTTCTTATCTAAATTCAATTATATTTTTATTATCAATAAAATTTTGTAAAGAATTTTTTAAAGTTTGTCACCAACATTTGAGTAAACTTGCCAGACATGATTGTTTCTGAAGATGTAAAATATATCAGTATACAAATTTCATTCTTTGGCTGAGTGCTTGGATTTTAAGGAGTGAAAATACCTTCTTATAACACTGAATTCTCCCCCCTTCTCAGGAGTCATTTTTTTTTTTTTTTGGTGGGATTCTATTCTAACCTGAAAATATAGATTCCTCAGTGTGTTAGGTGAATTTCAATTGTCAATCACCTTTAGAATGTTTAGCCATTAAAAGTTGAATATATTACTAGACTTGTATGAGATTTCTTTCAAATGAAATAAGCCAAGTTATAGAATTTTAAAGCTGCATAGAGCTAGAAAACCAAAGCTTAGAGAATGTAAGCCATTTGTCACGCAGCTAGGCAGTGGCAGAACTGGAGTTCTGATAGCAACAACTCATACTTTTATAGTGCTTAATAAAAATACTGGCAGCACAGCGGAGTGGATGGTGAGCCACCTTCAGAGTCAGGAAGCTCTATGTTTGAGTACCTACCCTGCTACAGATAGGCTGTGTAATCTTAGGCAAATTGCTTAAACTCTCTGCCCGAGGCAACTCAAAGACTATAAATTGCAGAGCAGAAAACTATTCTGATTCACACTAGGGGAAAAAAAAAAAAATCTCACCAGAACTTCTCTATTCCATTTATATCAACATAGTTTGGTATAATAAAATGAAAATCCATGATTAGATGGAGCAAATATTATTATGTTCATTTTACAAAAAGTGAAACTGAGGCTTAGAGGAAGACTAATAAAATGCCTTTGATCTCTTGGACAATAAACTAGTGCACTTTTCATTAGACCACAAAGCCTGTTGCTGCTATGTCATTGCAGGACTGCAAAGTGTCTCCATATAAAGTGAAATAGAATTGCATTCAATAAACATTCATTAAGGAACAATGTACAAATGCCCATGATAGGCACTGAATGTATAGAGGCAAAAAACAAAACAAAATAAAACAGGCCCAAATCTTATCTGGAGAGGAGGAAAGAGGGGAAAGGGAAACGATTATAAATAAATAGCTAAATAAATGAGTTAATTTTTAGAAGGAGAGAGAGTTCAAGACTATTCTCTTCCCATAATAGCATAATAGCTAATATTTATATAGTGCTTTAAAATTAGTTTTAGCAAACATTATCTCATTTAATCTTAATAACAATTTTGGGAGAGAGGTACTCTTATTATCCCCATTTTACAGATGAGGAATTCTATGCAGACCAAAGCTCAATAATTTATCTGGAGTTATAAATGTCTGAGGAAAGATTTGAAGATTCTATGATTCCAAGAGCTGAACTCTATTCATTGTGCCATCTACCTGCCTATTTAAATGATCAGAATAGTTCAGTTATAGTTATTCTATATATAGATCTGAATCGGTTGGATAATTACCCATGAAAGCATAATTTTCAAGCATATTACTTAAAACATTGCTAATGAATTGTTATTACATTTACTTTGATTATAGTTGCTTTAATAAAATTGGATGATTAAACTGCCATATTGACCATGAAAGAAAAACGAAAATCAGTTTAAAATATTAATATTCTTACTTTATGCAACTATTTGCAAAACAAAGATTTTTCCCTGTTTTATGACTATATAAAATATACACACCTACTTAAATATATGTGTAGATATGTGTTTGTATTTATGTATTGGCTCATGCACCTTTTTTGATATCCCCTGTTGGTATAATGTCAATTTCCTCCCAACTCCTCACTGAGCATTATACTATTAAAAAACAAAAATTTGCTGCAGAGAAACACATTTTCTTATTGTCTCCTAGGTAACTTGATTTTGAGCAACCATTGAAAAGTCAGTTTCATTAAATTCCCAAAAAATCCAGCAAATATTTCTTGAGTGCATATTATGTACAAGGCACTCTGCAGAATGTCAAATAATGTCTATTCTTAAGGATATTTTGTGTGTGTGTGTGTGTGTGTGTGTGTGTGTGTGTGTGTGTGTGTGTGTGTGTTTGAGTATGAGCATGTGCAGGTAAACAGATATACCTACATATTTTCTTTGAAGAAAAGATGGGGACACATTGCTGAGGGATGATGTCAGTATGGTTAACTTGTTAACTCTGTATACATGCACTCTGTATATCTTAATATTTGCCTATTATCTCTCTCAGTAGAAGAGCATAAGAGAGTATTTTGAGTGTTTTTATATTTTTATTAATACATAATAATGCTCAGTAAATACTTGTTGACTGACTATGCAGCAGTTGCATCTTAATATCAGCATTTTGAGAAGCAAACCTAATAAAGAATTCATTAAGCATCCACTGTGTTCTAGGCATTGTACTAAATATTGGAGATGTAAAGATAAAAACTGTTTGTGTCCACAGGGAATTAATTGACAGTCTAATGGTGGTGTTAGGGACAACATGGAAACAACTATGTATACACACTAAATAAACAGCATAAATAGGAAAAAAGGGAAGAGAATAAAAATGTATTAGATGGTTTGGAGATACTATTTCACAATCATGGGAGATAGGTACTCTTATAATTCCCATTTTATAGTTGAGGAAACTGAAGCAAATATACATTAATGAAATGTCCACGATATCACAGCTAATAAGGCTGTCTGAGGTCAAATTTCAACTCAGGAGTTCCCGGTGCCAGGTGTAGTGCTGTGACCATTACTCAGGGCAGAAAAAAGGCATTAAGATGGATCAAGGCAAAGTTTTTTTACAGAGTGAGATTTATTGTTTTGCTGTTTGTTATTCTTCTGTTCTTGAAGAGTTCCAAAGACCTCCAGAGGATGATGTCTACTTGCAAGTGAATTGGGTCTAAATGAGACAAAGTCAAGAGCCTCACTATCTCCTCCAGTCTTCAGAGCCCAGTGGCAAGACAGGTTAGGAAAACTGGGGGCCATTTGAGCTGAGACCTGACAAAAGTCATGGAACTGGAGGGCAGGGATGAGGGGGAAAGAATTTCAATGATTTACACTGTATAACAATACAGGGAGAGAGCAGCTGAACCAAGCTCTAACTTATTACTTTTGAAGGGTCTGGTTATATTTTATCTTCAAACTACTAACAATAGACCTCTGATTTTGTCCCTCTTATGATGATCTTGAGGACTCTCTGCAATTACTTAGACATGGTGTGTAATCACCACCATTTAAATAATTTCTTAAAATTTCTGTTCATATATTTTTAAGCTAAAATCATGTTGTCTGAAAATAAATGTGGAGAGTTTTGGAGGGCTTTTTTTTTACAAAAGAATTTCAGGAAAATCCATGTTGTTTGGGTAAAAGACAGAAGTGCTTTTTTATTCGTTCATTCATTGGCTCCTTTGTTCCTTCCTTCCAAACAATGCGATGGATCTAAATGGCAGAGTAGACAAAATATAGTGGACATGGAGTCAGGAAGACATGAGTTTATACCCTGTCTCAGAAACATCTTTGCCAAATGACCTGGAGCCAGTTGCTTAACTTTTCTGTGCCTCAGTTTCTTCATAAGTAAAATAGGGACGATAACTGTATTTACCTTGCAGAGTTGTTCTGATGATCAAAAGAATTAACATAATAAAGCACTATATAAATAATAGGTATTGATGTGGACACTTTAGTCATACTGTAAAAGATACCTGATGTGCTTTTTGTCTATTTTGGTGGCACCATTTTTAATATTGAGTTCATATCTCCATTTTGAGCTCCTTGTAGTGTATGTTGTAGTTTGTAGGTCTAACTTTGCTGAGCCATTTTAGACTTTTCTTAATAACTTATGTCAAATAAGGAATTCTTCCCCATATAATTGATGTTCTTAGGTTTGTGGAACACTGAATTTTGAGTTCAAAAATTTTTCATTCTCCCTCATTTGTTCCACTAATCTAGTTTTCTTTTTTCTAAACCACTATTTTGTGTATTTCTCTCCCTGCATGTCTCTCTCTCTCTCTCTCTCTCTCTCTCTCTCTCTCTCTCTCTCTCTCTCTCTCTCTCTCTCTCTCTCTCTCTCTCTCTCTCTCTCTCTCTCTCCATGATATTTTGGTATAAAATTGGTATAAAAAATACCGATAAAGAAATTCCCTCTACCAATACAGAATAGCAAATACTTTGTAAGTTAATGACTTAGAGAACTACTTAGTGACACTATATAATCAACATTGTAAGTAAGAACTTGATCCAAATCATCCTTAGAATAATTCCCAATCTAGTTTACTGACCCTTTGATATAACGAAATAATAATTAATATTAATTGCCAGGATGCCTCACGAATTGGTTTAGGAGGAGTAACTATCTGTTTCTTTGTCAAGAACAGTCTAAGGAGATAAGATATTAATTTGTTTTGTCTACCCTTCTTCGCATTTTTTCTGTCCATATTTCTCCGTATCTGCACCTGCTTCTTCTGCCTCTATCTCTCTGTCTCTGTCACTGCCTCTATGTATCTCTGGCTCTGTCTCTATCTATCTCTGTATCATTGTCTCCCATTTCTCTCTCCCTATTCCTGTCTCTCATTGCCTTCTCCCTCTCTCCTCTCTGTCTCTATGTCTGTCTCTCTCCTCTCTCATTCTCTTCTGTCTCTGTCTCTGTCTCTGTCTCTCTCTCTCTCCTCTTTCTCACTCTTTTCTCTTTCACTCTCTGTCTCTATCTTCCTGTCTCTTTCTCTTTCTCTATGTGTGTATGAACTCAGCTCAGGGGTTTTTTCATATTATTTTACACACATCATGGAACCTTCTTGCTCCAAAGGTGTTTCTATAAGATTTGTTTTAAGCTTTTGTTTAATTAAGATACCTCTGTTAGATTCAATAGAGCCTCCTGCCTGTCAAATTCTGCAATTTAACAGCATGGGCTGTGGACTGCTGCTTCGTTCATCCCTTGCTCCTTGGGCTATGATCCATTCTCTGTACATTGAGTGCTGTTCCTACAGTGATGTCTTTGTCTATCCATTTTGTATCCACTTGCATTTTGAATGATATTTTTGAGTTCATATTTTTAAATACTATGTCTCTCAACTGTTTCTTACTCTCTCTGTGTTAGGATTACTAAGTGAGAACTGAGGTTTTCTGGACAATTACAAGGTGAGAACTCAGGTTGACTTGATAGAGGGGGCAAGCTCATTGGCTGGGGTGGTTCTTCCCAGAAGCCCTTGCATTATCCCACGCCCATTCTCTGGGAGAATAAAAGAGAGAGCACTGGGCGCAGAGAGCAGATCGGCCTGGAGAAGGATAAGAGCTGGAGGAGATTCAGAGCCAGGATTCAAGAAGAAAGACTCTGCATTGCATCAGGCTTGACGGGGCTCTCTGCAGGAAGGGAAGTCACTTCTAAGGACAAGAGTTAACAGCAACTGCGTGGAGACAAAGGTTCGTTACAGGAAGAAGAATCTGTCTGAGAGATTTGTCAAAATGTTACTAGATGGTTTGTCTTATGAAGTCCTAACCCCGAATGATTGGAAATCCATAGCAAGGACATGTCTGGAACCTGGAGAAAATTTATTATGGCTTGCGGAATTTCATGAATTATGTAAAATTCAAGTCAGATGCAATTTGGAAATAGGAGTTAACACACAATTCACTTTTGAGCACTTAGCTGGTAAAGGTCAGTATGGAGAGAATTCGGAACAGATTAATTATACCATGACAATATATGAACAAATTGCTAAGGCTGCAATAAAAGCTTGGGGTGTCCTTCCTGGACAGAAAGATCGTGGAGAGGCTTTCACTAAAATACAGCAAGGTCCCAATGAACCTTTTGCAGATTTTGTGGGACGTTTGCAAACTGCTGTCAAAAGAACTATTGGAGAAAATTCAGCTACAGAAATAATGACCAGACATCTGGCTAAGGAAAATGCCAATGAGATTTGCAAAAGAATTATATGGGGATTAGACAAAGATGCGCCTTTAGAGGAGATCATAAGACGCTGTGCTACAGTGGGAACAAATGCTTTTTACACCGGGACAATGATGAATGTGGAAAGGCAGGGTCCCTCCTGGCAAGGGACTTCTAGAGAAACTCGGCGATGTTTTCAATGTGGAAAAATTGGGCATCTAAGAGCTCAGTGTAGGTATGGAGATACAGTGAGAAGACAGAGTGAGAGAAGACCTAAAACCCCATGTCCAAAATGCAACAGAGGACTCCATTGGGCATCAGAGTGTAGATTAATTCAGGGAAATGGGATGAGGGGCCCTGGACCTGGGCCCCAGGCAAAAAAGACTTGGGGCATGATGGCAGCTGACATTACACCTAAAGAGCCTTTAGAAGGCCAGGACTCTGATTTAATCAATCAGCAGAGAAGCAATCACATGGCAGAAAGGGATTACCTGATAAGTCAGTCAAAAGGCAATCAGATTGCAAAAATGGATTACACTTGGGGAGAATACAGGCCTTTTAAACCAACAGGGCTGTGCCCAGTGCAAACAACTCCAATGTAATTGTCAGATGATGAGAAGAGATTTAGAAAGTGGTAAATAGAAGAAAATTAGGTAGGTTAACTGCCTGGGAGAGAGGGTTTGCTTGTATTTTAACAGACAGAAGAAAACAGATGAAGAAGGAAATAGATGGGTGGCAACAAGCACCTGGAGAGAGATAGAAAAAGAGAAAGACCTCAAAATAAAGGAGAAGATCTAAGAAACATCTTACACCGAAAGAGCATGGCTAATAAAAAGACTGTTAAAGAACTTTAAAACCAGCAGGAATCATTGGACTTCCTCACAAAAGATGAGACTAATGGACAATGGACTTATGGACATTTATAAATTTTCAATTTATGATTATTTGATTATGTTATATACTTCTAGCATGCGTTATGTTACTATGTTACTATATGCTTATGTAATTTATGTAATTATCTGTAATACTTCCCATATTGATGGATTTATGTTTCAAGGTCATTTATGTAATTATCTGTAATACTTCCCATATTGATGGATTTATGTTTCAAGGTCATGACTGTCCTATGTTCTAAATCAAAAGAAAGGGGGAGATGTTAGGATTACTAAGTGAGAACTGAGGTTTTCTGGACAATTACAAGGTGAGAACTCAGGTTGACTTGATAGAGGGGGCAAGCTCATTGGCTGGGGTGGTTCTTCCCAGAAGCCCTTGCATTATCCCACGCCCATTCTCTGGGAGGATAAAAAGAGACAGCACTGGGCGCAGAGAGCAGATCGGCCTGGAGAAGGATAAGAGCTGGAGGAGATTCAGAGCCAGGATTCAAGAAGAAAGACTCTGCATTGCATCAGGCTTGACGGGGCTCTCTGCAGGAAGGGAAGTCACTTCTAAGGACAAGAGTTAACAGCAACTGCGTGGAGACAAAGGTTCGTTACAGGAAGAAGAATCTGTCTGAGAGATTTGAGTAGACACAGCAGATCTCTTCCCAGAGAGCGATCCAGCAGCTTCTGGAGACAACAGCACGCTACATCTCTGTACCAATAAATCTCCCCTATATTATAGAGTTCTAATTAACCCACAATTAACAGGCAGGTTTGGCTGCTTAAGAAAATGCATTCTCTTTATTATGTGAATTTTTCCTACCAGAAGTGAATGCCATAACAAATTTAACACATCATGAAATTCCTAAGATTTACATCAAGTAGGTGTAGCATGGACCAATGGAAAGAATGAGAGCCCTTGGAATCAAAGATCTGTCTCAGATCTTTTCTGCCTCAGAAATCCATTAATTAAGTGACTCTAAGCTAGTTACTTAATATATTTCCATCTCAGTTTTCCCATCTGTATAATATTGATAATAATAATAGCTATTATTATATAGCAAAATTTTATTATTATATAGCTAGTATATATTATATAGCAACAATAATTCTATTTATTGACAGATTATTTTGAAGATAGATGATATAATGAATACAGATATTTTGTAAACCCTATAGTTCTATCAAAATGTTAACTATTAAAATTTGTTACAGTATATTGGAACTTTTAGGGACCTTAGAGGTCATATAGTACAGTAGGTGGGTTGAATCCCTTTAAACAAAACTTTTTTTTGGAAACCCTCTTGGTAAAGTCTTTAAAATTTATTTTTTAAAATATTCCAATCCTGTTTCTCTCAATGATAGCAAAAAATATGAGATTGATTTTTAAGTTATATTTTTCAAATTAAATTTATTTCAAAATTCAGAAAAAGAATAAATAACTTTAGTTAGGAAACATAACTTATTTGTTTTATAGCTCAAAGAGATTTTGCAGAAGATTTACTCTCATAGTCTTCTTTTACTGATAAGGAAACAGGCCCATCCAGATGATATGGAATTGCTCAAAGTAATAAGGAACAAAACTGAATGTGAAAACCAGGTCCTATGACTCCACGTCCAGCACTTTCTGTCATACCAATATCTGTTTAATTTAATAACTTGTTTTATAGATAGCAAACATATTGAACATAATACTAAAAATAAAAGATTCTTAACTTTTGGATTGCCTTTCCTTATAAATTGCTTAAATTCCCTTTTACTGCTTTAAAAATAACATTAGAACTTTATTTTAAAAACCTTGTCATTTGTTTATCACTGCTTTTTTATTTTCCCCCAAGAACAATATACTTGTTTTTACTCAGAATCAGGCTAAACTCAACTTGGAAATGCTATTATTGATCATATTTTTCTTCTTTTGTTTTTTTTTTCACCTGACTTTTGTTCTTGAAGAATTATGGATGATGCTCTTTTCATCAGTCTTCATTATCAATACTGTTTTTTCTGTTCCCCTTAAAAATTTTTCAGTTTTACCTAATTATTCAGAATAGATATTGGTGAAAAAAGAGAGGTACAAAGCAGATAAAGGAATACAGGTTATTTTGTGTGTACTATGCAGAGACAGATACATCAAAGTTATTTTTTTGTATCCTTGTTCAAAGCTATGTTAGATGACTGATTTAAATCAGTGGTCAGCAAATATTTATTAAATGACATTTTGATAGAATGATGTTATCTAATAGAGACTGACTGGTATAATTTAAAAATCTTCAGAGATTCAGCAGACATCTATCAATAATTTCTTATTCTAAGTAAACCGAGGCCCCTGAATAAGAGAAATTGAAAATTCAAATGAAAAAGAATTATAAATTTAGTTGAACCAGCTGACACAGTGGGTAGAATGCTGGGACCTGAATTCAAATCCAGCTTCAGACAGAATTAATTATTTAGTCCTGTTTGCCTCAGTTTCTTTATCTATAAAATGAGCTGCTGAAATAAGTGGCAAAGCATTCCAGCATTTTTGTTAAGAAAACTCTAATTTAGATCCAAAGATCTGGGCATGACCAAAATGTCAAAACAACTATAACTTAAGGAAGTAGTCAGTTGAGTCTATGCTGTTCTTCTGAAGAGCTTGAAACTGAAGTTAAAGAATCTTCCTTTGTAGAGAAAATTGTAAAAATCCAGAGAAACAAACACATTCTACTTACATTTCTTAAAAGCACTCTGTTTTTACTGTATTTCAACAGACTGTTAGTCATTTAAGGTCTTTCTCTACATTTCTAAAAGTATTATAAGCTAAACAATGTATGGCAGAGTATATTTTTCTTATGATGATGAAGAGATTTAGCTAAGAACTCCACTAAAGCTAGTACCTGGAGACAGAGAAAAATTTCAAAACCTTGTGCACAGTAGAGATGCATTGGGCAGTGACCATCAGATTAAGAAAGAAACAAACCATGAAAAATAGCAGTAGGCTACAGTTTCTAAAAGGGGTTAGGCATTTGGCATGGACCCGTTTGGCTGAACATGTTGTGATATATGAAGACAATAGAATATGATTTTTCCTTAAAAATGATGAAATAGCTGATTTTAGAAAGGTCTAGAAAGATTTACATGAACTGATGCTGAAAGAAACAAGTAGAACTAGAAATATATCATACACAGTAGCAGCAAGAATATGCAATAGTCAATTATGAAAGGCTTGGTTCTTCTCAGTGGTTCAGTGATCTAAAATAATCCCAATAGACTTTAGACAGAAAATGCAGCATCCAGAAAAAGAACTAAGGAGACCAAATATAAATCAACACATGCTATGTTCACTTCTTTTGTTGTTGTTTTTTTCCCTTTCTCCCATAGTTTTCCTTTTGTCCTGATTTTTTTTCTCCCAACATGATTCATAAAGCAAAATAAAAAAAAATGCATCAAAAGAAAATTCAAGTCCTATAGCCCTAGCTCCGAATTACCTTGTTAGGCATATGTCTTTACCATACATATATACCATATATATTAACCCTTTTCAACGATAATGCGTATGTTAGTAAGAGAATGGGGAACAGTGATTTGAGAAGGTATTTATTGCTACATTTTTTGCTTTGTTATTTGCTTAAATGCATTTGCTTTAAACCAATGTGCCCTCTGACTAACTAGCAAAAATAAGCAATTTATTTGGAACAAGGGTCATGATTTTCATTGGATACAAGGCTATTAATTATCTTGAACCTCAGGTAATCTAATCTTTCAGATTCACTGTGTGATTTTGTGGTGTCCATTTTGCTCCCTCCAAAAAGTTACAAAGCTTTGTTCTTAGAGAAACAGCTTGACATTTTTTGTAGTACAAAAGTGTTCTGTGGAATATGGTTTTAGGCATCAATGATACTCTTAACTCTATCGTTTTAAGAAAAAATATCCAAAAGGAAACTGGCTAAGGGCCTCTTCTGAAAGCTTGCAATTAGAAGTAAATTACCTAAATTAGACTTATATTGATGATCTTTACACAAATCATTATGGGATAAATGTTGTTTTTTCTTTATTTTTGAAGTGGACCAATGACATCATGATGTGATTGGTGATGTCTTGAGCATAAATTGAATTTAAGTGAAGCAAAGTTGCACAAAATCATCTTCTTCACCCCTCTCTTCCAGAGTCATCATAGTCGAATGGCAGGACAAAAGTCGAAATGACTGGTGATGGGTCAGGATGAAGTGGATGACTTTGGCATCTAGTTCTCCACAGCACCTGCCTCACCTGTTTTCATGGCCATTGAACAAAACATTCTCCTTCACCCATTCTGTGGGGGAAATTTTCCTAACTTATCAATGAGTTTCAGGCCTGTTGGTTACTCTCAGCCTGATTTAGCCCATCTTCTGAGATGATTTTATCAGGTGTGGCTGCTCTGCATACTATACCTGCTTGGAATTACAGGTAAGAGTTGGGTGACAGGGGAACAAAAGCCAGCCCTCACACCAGAGGTATGAGTCTTCCCTGGACATCATATAATCTAAGGAACTAAATCAAAGTTTAACTGAGGAAGACCAATTTTTCTCTTTGTTGTTAAGAATTTTTAAATGTTTGGACTTTGTCATACTCTTAGTCATTTTGATTATGACCCCAATCTTATTTTCTTTCTGGTTTTCTTCTCAGTAACAAAACTTCCAGTTTCTTTTCCTGTGCCTCATGTAACCAAGAATTACGCAAAGGTTCTTATTTTGTTTTGTTTTGTTTTTTTTGATATATTTATTCTACTAAATAAATAGTATAATCTAATCTAATATATAATATGACAATAATATAATATAGAAGAAACAGTGCTATATGTGGAGTCAGAAAATATTTAATTTGATTGTTATCTTTAAACATTTACTAACTTTGCGACACTGGTAATTCACTTTTATCTGTCTAAATTTCAGTTTCTTCATCTATAAAATGAAACATTAACAGTTGTACTCTTCACCTTACACCCACTTCATATGGCAATTTTGAGGATAAAAATAAATAATCTAAATAATTCTATGTACATATGCGTATGTGTTTAGCCATGGAGCCATCCATCATTCATGCATTCATGACTCACTTTTCAATATCCTTATTATGATTTCATCACTTGGAGATATCTTTGGCTTGTGGCCCTCTATTCTGATTAGTAAATTCCTGAGAAGACCATTGCATGGAACACAACAGTTTCTGAAGAATTGAAAACAAACATCACACTCAACAAATAAGAAGTGCAATAGTGAATAACTGAAGAATTAAGGTAACTAAAAGCTGTTATCAGGGAAAAATATGAAAGGAAGATAAGAAAGATGAGAGATTCCAGGTGGACAGCAAGAGTATTCCAATTTGAGGATGGTCACCAGTTCATTAGGAGGACTTCTGTGGTAAACTGATGGAAAGGTATGGACAAGAATCAAATGCGACAGACAAATATTGAAATCTGAATGCTTGGGAAGAACATTAGAAACTGAGGCAATCACAGATTCATTTGAGCATTATGGTATAAATATTAGCTATAATTATGTATTTGGTCAAAATTTGGATGATTTATTAAGTTCAAATACTGACATAGTATTTCATAGCCTTCAGTTAAACAATGTATTTAGTTACTATTATAGTTACTATTAATGGAGTAGGTAGAAGATAGAGAAAAGGATAGAGGGAGAAATATTTGAGCTATAAGGCCCAAATCAGGATATTATTTTTAATGATACAAATTAAACAGATCATCCTGAAATTTTAAACTTTATTCAAGCTACCACATGTTAAAATATTCAGAAAATCCAAAATTATTGTATCATTTTTTCTGTACTTGTCATTTTTAAGTCAGTCTTTAGAACTTCCAGGGAAGAATTTCATTTCCAAATGCAAGTAGACACCTTCTTTGAAATTTACCATCTTAAAGAGCTGTAGTAGGATATTGAGAGGTTAAATGAATCATCTACAGTCATGAAATGATTAATAGAGAGAACAAAATGTGGGAAAGTAATCTCATCTTTTGATAGCTAAGTTGCATATTAAAATACTAAAAAGAGTAACTGGCATGAATGAATCCTGATTTTCAATAGAATTGTAACATATAGAGGATTGACCCACATGGTTTGAGAATGAGAATGAATCACCAAATCTTTTTGACTTGTACTGGATGATCTTTTGGATCCTTTTTGTACTAATATTCTTTGACTCCATGACTACACATTTTTGATTTCTGACTTAGGAAATTCTTGAACTCTGCTTATGTTTACTTTCCTTGAGTGTCTCATGAGAAGATACTAATCTCACTCTTATAAGCATTGAGATATTTTACTTGTGAACAATATTTGATTAATGAATAGTTTCTCTCCCTGACTGAATATAACATCTCTAATTATATTCTGCCTCCTTCAAGAATTCAGTTTGTAAAACATCATTATCCTGCCCTGCTCCTCCTAAAAAGAAAGATCATGTTCTCTTGGACAATGAGACAGCATGTTACAATTAAAATAAGAAATATGAAAGAAAAACACAAAATTAAATAAAAATATAAGCAAGCAAAGAAAATTATAGGATTTGGAAAAAAAGTTATGATTTAGATTTTGCTACTTCATAGTTAAAAAATAGTGGACAAGGCATGTGACAGCTTAAAAGTATAGTTTCCCTCTTTGTAAAACGAGGATAGTAATAACTGTATTGTTTATCTCAAAGGGTTGCTGAGAGAAAGTGTCAAAAACTTAAATATGAGCAATGATTCATTATCTTCTTTGTATTAGCCCAAGGTTATTGTTGCTGCATTATGGATGGAGAAAAGCCCTTATGATAATTCAGATATAACCTAGTTCTTTTACCAAAATATATTTTTCCTTTTTTAGTTTATATGATTCTCCAACCCTGATAATTGGATATAATAAGCTAGGGAAAGAAGCAGAGAGAGAAAATCGATTATAATATTTTTTAAAATGTTTGACAGAGTCAGGAAACCAAAGTTTTAGTTCCATTTGCATGGCCAAGTAATTTAATGAGTCTTTCTAAGGCTCAGTTTCTTTATCTTTATATACTTTAAGGGTTTCTTTGTGAAATATAAATTTTTATTTATTTCATTAAATATTTCCCCATTGTATGTAAAATTTTTATTGTTCTTTAAAAAAATTGAGTTCCAAATTTTTTCTCCCTCCCTTCATGTGAAATCATGCAAAATATATTGCCATATTAGCCTTGTTATAAAAGATAACTCAGACCAACAAAAAAAGCCTCAAGAAAAATACAATAAAAAATATATGCTTCACATTGCATTCAGAGATCTTCAGTTCTTTCTCTAAAGGTGGATAGCAGTTTCCATCCTGGGTCTTTTGAAATAGCTAAGACTTTAAGATTTTCAAAGTAATGTGTGTTGTGTGTACATATATAGACACACACACACACACACACACACACACACATATATATATATATATGTACAATGCATGTTAGGTATATGCGTATATAAATATAACATAAACATATTTATGTATATAGTGACCCTATTCATATATATATGTATATATATATAAATATATACATATTTTATTGTGTAATCAGTTATAGATGACTCTTTGTGACTTCCTAAATCTCAGCACACTAGATCATCTTAGATCCTTCACCATCTCTTGAAATCTGTCCAAGTTCTTGTTCATTTTTCCATGATATTATATGTCCATCTCTTTCTTTGCCATCTCCTTCTTCTTTTGCCTTCAATTTTCCCCAGCATCAGAGAATCCTTTTCCAAGTAGTCCTGCCTTCTCATTATGTAGCAAGGTATTATGTGAACTTCAGCTTCATTATTTGAGCTTCCAGTGAATAATCTGATTTAATTTCAAGTACCAACAAATTTGATCTTCTTGCTATTCAAGGATTCTCAAAGGTCTTTACTAGCTCCACAATTTCAAAGTGTGGATATCGTAATTCTTAGCTTTCTTTATGATCCAACACTCATAGCTGTGTATTATTAATGGAAAAATCCTATTTTTGATTATTTGGATCTTTATTGACAAGGTGATATCTGTGCTTTTGGAATGCTATCCACGTTTGCCATAGCTTTCCTTCCAAGGAGCAAGTATCCCTTAATTTCATGGCTGTAGTCACCATCAGCAGTGATCATCGAACTTAAAAATATAAGATCTGACACTATTTTATTTCTTCATCTCATATTTGCTAGGAAGCAATGGAACCAGTTGCCAAGATCTTGGTTTTTTGATGTTAAAATTCAAGTCAGCTTTTATACTCTTTTCTTTCATCCTTCTTAAGAGGCTTTTAAACTCATTTTCACTTTCTGCCATTAGAATGGTATATCTGAGAGTGTTGATATTTCTTCCAGAAGCCATAATTCTGACTTTGATTCTTCACTGTTTGTTTTCCTTCCTTCTTCAGCTATTTGTAAAGCCTCACCAAATATCCGTTTTGCTTTTTTGCTCTTATTTTCCTCTGGGATGTTTGTTGTTGTTATTGCTCTTCACTTCCTCCCTTCTCTCCTTCCCCACCACACTATCTATGGTTTTTGAAGCTCCCTACCTACTAAATCTAATCCCTTAAATCTATTTTTCATTTCCACTTCGTATTCATAAGGGGTATTATTTAGATCATATCAATCCGGTTTGATTGTTTTCCCCACTTCAAGTCAGAATTTTTCAAGAAGCTTATGATCTGGGACCCAGGTCTTGTTTTAACTGAAGATATAGAGCTTTTCCATCTTTAGGTACAAAGAACATAATCATTCTAATTCTATGTTGATTATCTGGTGATATCCATGTGTAGAAATGGTTTTTGTGTTATTAAAAAACGAGTGCTATAACAAGTGAATTAACCTGATAAATTCTATTAGCTTTTACTATCCTTCATTTTATGTTTCAAAGGCAAATTTGTCTTTTATCCCAATTATCTTTTAATTTCCTATATAATCTCCTTTGTTGAATATGATCTTTTTGGGTGCTATTTCTGGGTTATTTCTATGGGTATATTCTGACCCCCTTTGGCGTTTTAGGCATCAGCAATAGAGCTTGAATTATTGTGATGTTAAGTGGTATGCTTTGGATTCAAATAGATATCAGTTGTTTATTTTTGAAATTACATCTTATGTTGATTACGGGTTTTATTTGATTTCTTCTAAGGGATTCTTGATCATAGTAATATATGTACTAATCACCTGAATTAAATTCACCCATTTGCACCCATTCAAGTTCACTGGCACTCAAGATATCTATTTCATTTTTCCATCTCCTGCTTGATCATATCTAGCTTATTTTGATTCAGAGAGCTTATATTCTAGGTTCTTATATAATATGGATCTTGATAGCACTGTACATTTGTATCGTTACCAGATGCAACCAAAGCCAAGCTTCCTTTTGTTTTTGTCCCATCTGCTTTATTAGTACTGAAGCTACTTTTGCTCAATCTTCTCCAGTAGCATATTGGATACCTTCAGATTTGAGGGGCACATCTTCTCATGTCATTTTTTAATCAATTTAAATTCATTTAAGATCACCTGGCAGGATAAGATAACAGACATTGAGGTCCTTTCTCAAATTCAACTGTCAAGCATTCCAACTCTACTGCAGAGAACATATATAATGGAGGACTCACTCAGGGAAATCTCTCAAAAGGAGGTAAAAAATACAAGGACACTCTCTAGGCATGTTTTAAAAATTTTAGAATAGATTGTATTATGTGGGAGACCGTGGCACAAAATCACCCAAAATGGTGTGCCCTCATCAGAGAATATGCTGTTTTCTATGAGCAAAGCAGAATTGAATTAATCCAAAGGAACCATGAAATATTGCTAAGTTAGAGAAGTTACCCCAAATATTCATATGGACTATTTGTGTCTGACCTGTGGCAGAGCATTCTGAGTTCTTATTAGTCTGATCAGCCACAGTCAAACACACTGTAACTAGATTATAATATAGTGATGTCATTTGGATCATTTTTTATAGGTCATTTCTATTTGAAATAGAGTTAGGATAATACTCTCCTATGTCATGATCATCCTCAAAACAGACATCCACCTTTAGCAGTTCCCAGACTGCAGAACATGCTATTTTCTACTTTTGGCTTCATGACAATTCAGACAACTATCCCTATAATCAAAGCTCAAAACTATAGCAAATTATAATCCTAGGAATTCTTATCTTAAAAAAAGATCCTCTAACTAAAACTCTGGCCTTGACTATCTTTCCTGATGTTTTCCTAATACTTAACATTTATTTTATCCTTATTCTGGAACTTTAGACATACATCAAGTACTTCATAATTTACTTATAACCAACATATTGAAGCTAAATCTTTAAACCACTCTATATAATTTTATAATAGCCAAGAGTTTCAAATTTAAATTTGCTATTGCATATTATCTGCTTTATAACAAAATTATCTTATTCAAAATTTAATAATTTTCAAATATCTATTTTATTTATTTTTTTATTTTTACAAAAAAAATTATGTGTAGGTAATTTTCCAGCATTGACAATTGCAAAACCTTTCATTTCAATTTTTTCTCTCCTTTCCCCGACCCCTTCCCCCTGATGGCAGGTTAACCAATACATCTTAAATATGTGAAAATATAAGTTAAATACAATATATATATTCATGTCCAAACAGTTATTTTGCTGTAGAAAAAGAATTGGACTTTGAAACAGTACTATTACTATTTGAAACACTGTACTATTACTAATAAATTTCTGCAATCAAAATATGATTCAAATTTCCCCACTTTTTTTTTTTTTTTTTTTTTTTTTTTTTTGCTGAGGCAATTGGGGTTATGTGACTTGCTCAGGGTCACAGAGCTAGGAAGTGTTAAGTGTCTTGAGACCAGATTGGAACTCAGATGGTCCTGACTTCAGGGCTGGTTCTCTATCTACTACACCACCTAGCTGCCCCCAGTTCCACTTCTTTCTAAAAAATAATTAATTCATTTTAAACTTAAATAAAAAATGAAAAAAAAAAACATTATTATGTGCAGAACAAAACATAAAAGAATCAAAATATCAAGCAATAAATCTCCATTTCAAGAAAGCTTCTATAATAAATAACACACTTTGTATTTAGTTATTAATCTTTGCTTTCTTGTAGATTTTCTTTTGTTCTCAGTTGTGTACTTTTTACTTTATTCTTTCCCCCAATTCTCCCCAGTTAAATGTGGATGCACACACACACTTATGTGTGTATATGTGTGTGCATTTACATGTACATATAGATATGTGCATCTATACATATGCACACATACAGATAAATACATAAACATGAATATCTATAATCATACACATATAAATATATGTAAATTAAAATGTATTTGCGTGAGACTGCACTATGCTTGTTTAGCCTCTGTTTCTTTGAAGGTGGATAACATTTTCCTTTCATATTTTTCCTACTATACCAACTCATTATTTCCTACAATATCCCATCTTAGACTGTTTAGTCATTTTAAATAGTTTAAAACAATATTGATCAATATGATTGACATAGAATGTAGTTTACTTATTTTTTAATTAAATATATTTTAGCTTTAACTTTGCCTGGCATTATGATCACCACTCCTGCTTTTTTTTTTAACATGATAAATTCCACTCCTGTTCTTTTATATTTGTGTATATATCTTATTTCCTATTTCTCCTGAATCCTGCTTTACATCTATTCAATACTTTGCCCTCCTATTACTTACCCTACCTGCCTTCCAAGGATCCCTCCCTTATTCTTTCTCCACCTTTCCCCTTGTCCTCTTGTTTCTATCTGAATTCAGAAGACTGTCCACTCTTAATCCATTCTTCTCCTCATTCCATTTTCATTAATCTACACTCTCTTCTATAACCCTCTACCTAATCCTATTTCCTCACCTTCTTATTTCTTGATAATTTTAGAAGACTTTTATATATATTAGGACATATCCTGTTTTTCAGAGCTTAAATCCAGTAAACAGATTATGCCCTGAGTTTGGCTTAATATCCTTTATGTTCATCCTCTGGATTATCTCAGTCACAACAAAAACCAAAAATTGTTTCATATAATCATTGTATTGTTTTGACCAGGACCAGATGTTGAACTTGGATATACACTGGATGAATATCCATGTTATAGTCATTAAATCCTTCTTTGAATCAAACTTGTCCATTCATTGCTACTACTCCTTATTGTTAGGGCTATATCTCACTGTGTGGCCATAGGTATTAGTACTGAGATAAAGAAAGCAAAAAGCAAGCGAACAACAAAAAGGTAAAAATAACATGATACTCTGTTGTAATCCATATTCAATCCCCACAGTCCTCTCTCTGGATGCAGATGGCTCCATCACAAATCTATTGGAATTGTCTTGAATCACCTCATTACTGAAAAGAACTAGATCCATCAGCATTGATCATTGCATATTCTTGTTGCTGGGTACAATATTTCCTGTTTCTACTCATTTCACTCAGTATAAGTTCATTTCAGTCTCTACAGGCCTCTCTGAAATTATCCTGCTGATCATTTCTTATAAAACAATAATATTCCATAGCATTCATACCATAACATATTCAGCCATTCTCCAACTGATGGGCATCCATTCATTTTCCAGTTCCTCGTGTAATACTAATTTCATAAGGTTGTCAGGATGAGAGAGAATGTGTAAAGTTCTCAGCAAACTTTAAAGTGCTAAGGGAATGCCAATTTAGTATTATTTGATGACACAATCTAGGTATTACCTCCTCCAAGAAGTCCCTGACTTCCCTCTGAGCACACACACACACACACACACACACACACACAGAGAAATGATCTTTTCCTTTCAAATTTCTCCTTGGTAGTTGGTGTCTATCATTCTCTCAGAGGACCAAAATGACATTGCTATGCCAGAATCTGACTGTGACTGATCATACCACTATGAGCACGGAACCCTCTACCACAGGGTATCACAAATAGTCCACAGGAACATTTGGAGTGGAAATGTCTCTAAATTTGCACATCCTTTATGAAAACTGATGCTGAATGAAACAAGCAGAAACAGGAATACTTTGTATATAGCAACAAGAAGATTGTGCCATGATCAATCATAAAAGACTTAGTTCTCCTCAGCAGTTCAGTGATCCAAGGCCAATCCCAATAAACTCTGGCTGGAAAATGCCATCTGTATCCAGAGAGAGAACTGTGGTGATTGAATGTGGATCAACACATACTATGTTCACTTTTTTTTCCTGTTGGGTGTTTTTTTTTTCATTTTTTAATTAATTTTATAATTATAACTTTTTTTTGACAGTTTATATGCATGGGAAATTATTTATAACATTATCCCTTGCACTCATTTCTATTCCGAATTTTCCTTCCTTCCCTCCACCCCTTCCCCTAGATGGCAGGCAGTCCCCATACATGTTAAATGTGTTATAGTATATCCTAGATACAATATATGTGTACAGAACCGAATTTCTTGTTGCACAGGAAGAATGAGATCCAGAAGGTAAAAATAATCTGGGAAGAAAAACAAAAATGCAGTTTATACTCATTTCCCAGTGTTCCTTCTCTGGATGTAGCTGATTTTGTCCATCAATTGAAACTGAATTAGATCTTCTCTTTTTTGAAGATATCTACTTCAATCAGAATACATCTTCATCCTGTATCATTGGGTTTTTTTATTTATTTAGAATTTTTTTCACAGTATATATGTATGAGTAATTTTTTTATAATATTGTCCCTTGTATTTATTTTTCCAAATTATCCCCCCTCCCTCCATTCCTTCCCCCCGATGACAGGCAATCCCGTACATTTTACATGTGTTACAATAAAACCTAGATACAATATATGTGTGTAAATACCATTTTCTTGTTGCACATTAAGTATTAGATTCCGAAAGTATAAGTAACCTGGGTAGATAGACAGTAGTGCTAACAATTTACATTCACTTCCCAGTGTTTTTTCTCTGGGTGTAGTTATTTCTGTCCATCATTGATCAACTGGAAGTGAGTTGGATCTTCTTTATGTTGAAGATATCCACTCCCATCAGAATACCTCTTCATACAGCATTGAAGTGTACAGCGATCTTCTGGTTCTGCTCATTTCACTCAGCATCAGTTGATGTAAGTCTCTCCAAGCCTCTCTGTATTCCTCCTGCAGGTCATTTCTTACAGAGCAATAGTATTCCATAACCTTCATATACCATAATTTACCCAACCATTCTCCAATTGATGGGCATCCATTCAACTTCAAGTTTCTAGCTACAACAAAAAGAGCTGCCACAAACATTTTGGCACATACAGGTCCCTTTCCCTTCTTTATACTGTATCATTGTTGAAGTGTATAATGATCTCCTGGTTCTGCTCATTTCACTCAGCATCAGTTCATGTAAGTCCCTCCAATCCTCTCTGTATTCATCCTGCTGGTCATTTCTTACAGAACAATAATATTCCATAACATTCATAAACCATAATTTACCCAGCCATTCTCCTATTGATGGGCATCCCTTCATTTTCCTACAAAAAGGGCTGCCACAAACATTTTGGCACATATAGGTCCCTTTTCCTTCTTTAGTATTTCTTTGGGATATAAGCCCAGTAGTAGCACTACAAAGGGTATGCACAGTTTGATAACTTTTGGGGCATAATTCCAGATTGCTCTCCAGAATGGTTGGATTCTTTCACAACTTCATCAACAAGGTATCAGTGTCCCAGTTTTCACACATCCCCTCCAACATTCATCATTATTTTTTCCTGTCATCTTAGCCAATCTGACAGGTGTGTAGTGATATCTCAGAGTTGTATTAATTTGAATTTCTCTGATCAATAGTGATTTTGAACACTTTCATATGAGTGGAAGTAGTTTCAATTTCATCATCTGAAAATTGTCTGTTCATATCTTTTGACAATTTATCAATTGAAAATGGCTTGATTTCTTATAAATTAGAGTCAGTTCTCTATATATTTTGGAAATGAGGCCTTTATCAGCACCTTTAACTATAAAGATATTTTCCCAGTTTGTTACTTCCCTTCAAATCTTGTTTGCATTAGTTTTGTTTGTATAAAAGCTTTTTAATTTGACATAATCAAAATTTTCTATTTTATGATCAATAATGATCTCTAGTTCTCCTTTGGTCACAAATTCCTCCTCCACAAGTCTGAGAGGTAAATTATCCTATGTTCCTCTAATTTATTTATGATTTCGTTCTTTATGCCTAAATCTTGGACCAATTTTGATCTTATATTAGTATGTGGTGTTAAATGTGGGTCCATGCCTAGTTTGTGCCATACTAATTTCCAGTTTTCCCAGCAGTTTTTGTCAAATAATGAATTCTTATCCCAAAAGTTGGGATCTTTGGGTTTGTCAAACACTAGATTGCTATTTTTATATGATATATTATTTTTATTCACTATCTTGCCCTGTGAACCTAATCTATTCCACTGATCAACTAGTCTATTTCTTAGCCAATACCAAATGGTTTTGGTGACTGTTGCTTTATAATATAATTCTACACCTAGACCACCTTCATTTATTTTTTTTCATTACTTCCCTTGAAATTCTCAACCTTTTGTTGTTCCATATGAATTCTGTTGTTATTTTTTCTAGGTCATTAAAATAGTTTCTTGGGAGTCTGATTGGCATAGCACTAAATAAATAGATTAGTTTAGGGAGTATTGTCATCTTTATTATATTCACTTGGCCTATCCAAGAGCACTTAATGTCTTTCTGAATATTTAAATTTTACTTTATTTTTGTGGCAAGTGTTTTGTAATTTTGCTCATATAATTCCTGACTTTCCTTTGTTAGACAGATTCCCAAATATTTTATACTATCGACAGTTATTTTGAATGGAATTTCTTTGTATCTCTTGCTGTGGGATTTTGTTGGTGATGTATAAAAATGCTGAGGATTTATGTGGATTTATTTTATACCTGTTGTGGATTATTTCTAATAGCTTTTTATTAGAATCTCTGGGTTCTGTAAGTATACCATCATATCATCTACAAAGAGTGATCGTTTGGTTTCCTCATTACGTACTCTAATTCCTTTAATCTCTTTCTCGACTCTTATTGCCAAGGCTAGTGTTTCTAATACAATATTGAATAGTAATGGTGATAGTGGGCAACCTTGTTTCACTCCTGATCTTACTGGAAAAGGTTCCAGTTTATCCCCATTACATATGATTATGTCCTAATATCTTGACAAATGAAACCATGGCTGTGAATGAGCATCCTGGAACTATCAGACTGGAGCATCCATAGAGGAGAATGGGCAAAAACTTTCTGCAATGGATTAGCTATTTCGTAGGGCTCTTACTGATTGCTTGTGGAGTTAATTTCAAGTTTTCTTTGATTCAGTAGTAATAGTTTTCACTACTATAAGAAAAACGCAACAATGAAAAATAGTTATTAAAAGAATCATGAAAAATCCTCTAGTTGACTAGGTATATTCTCTTTTGGATATTTATGGAGAAACAGGGCAAGAATCATAGAACAAAGTACCCACAGTGATGAGATCACAGCCCTATTCCTTTTTTTATAAGCGAAAAAAGAGACTACTTAAAAATACTTTAAAGTTACAATAGCTTTATGATCACATCACTGTGGGTACATTCTCTGGTGCTACATATCATAACCCTTTCGTACCTTTTCATCTTGTGTAATTCTAACTTTTATAGCACCATAAATCTTAATTTGAATGCAAACCAAAAGTATGTCTAACAAAAAATGACATAACCATTTGTTAGAAAATGAACAATTTAAATACCCATCCAATATTAACAAACAACCTTATCTATTAAAGTCACAGACTTACCTTTAGGTTTAAAGCTGTAACTGTAATTCTCTGAATTCCTCAGTTTTTCTTATGACAATTTTCTTTGGTAAATAAATCCAGAACTTCTTAAGTATGAATTATAATGAAAAAAGCAACAAAAATTCTCTCCTTGGGTAGACTTTGCTAATAAATAAAGTAATTAAGTACTATCTGTCCTAAAATCCCAGCAGATGTTATCTGAAGGGAATGATCTCATAAAATTCTCTTCCAATTATGGAAGCAGAGCCTCTAGCCCATTACATTTGATGTTATTTTTAAGAGAAGTCATGCTAGAGAAAAAATAGAAACAGAGATTTATCTGTAAGTAGTCATTTTGTTTACCAAGGCTAGTTCTTAAAAGTGGGCTACTATATTTAAAATGCTTTAAAGATAGAGGCGATGATGATGATGATGATACTTATAATTCACATTTTTACAATCCACAAAATAATTTTCCTGCCAACAACCCCATAAGATGGGCCTATTGATGCCCTTTTATAAATAAGGAAAATGAAGACTTTTTAGGTCTTGCTACCTATTCCATGAAATTTGACATAAACACTTTGGCCATCAAGGATTTTTCTCTTGTCCAAAGTCCAATTAAACTTAAAATCTGTTCTATGACACTTGATAGTTTATCATATCTTATATTATCTTTTCTCTAAAAGTTTTGTGCAATTTACTGGGTTGTAAGCACCCTGAAGATAAAGATTAGGATTTAGTCTTCACATATCCCATTCTACCTAACACAGTGTTGGGTTTATGATATATATACCATATATAACATATAGTGTATGCACACACACATGTACACATATAAATATATTCATACACACATATGTCTATATTTATATACATCTACATACATATACATATGAATATGAAAATTATTATTCAATCATTTTTAACTTTTTTTTTTACCCCAGTTGAGGTTTTATTGGAAAAGATACTAGAGTGGACCTTCTCCAGCTTATTTTACAGATGAAGAAACCAGCCAAGGTACATAGTGTTAAATGATTTGCCAGGATCACAAAACTATTGAGTGTCTGAAATCAGATTTGGATTCACGAAGTGAGTCTTCTTGACTCCAAGCATGGCATTCAATTCACTGAACCACCTCAATGTCCCTTGTGTATATGTGTGTATGCATAAATATATACATATAACTAATTAATTCTCTCACCTTCTTTTTTCTATTTTCAATAATAATAATCACAAATATAAGTATTTGTCATAATTTCTTGTTTAATAAGATTTTTTTTTTGTATAGAGGTAAATGTGTAGTAATGGGTTGAGAAATGGATAAAAAGTTGATTTCAGGATGAAAAAGATCTGCGTTCACAGTATATGAACATATAATGTGTCTGATCCTGGGCAAGTGACTGAACCTCTAGTGCTCTGGACTAATCTCTAATGACTGAGAAGTAGCAATTCTGCTCAGTGGTAACTCTTATGTTGAAACTCATCAATCCAGTAAACATAAAGTGTTAGCTTTGGGATTGGCCTGTTTTACACCTCTTTACAGGGCTTTTGAAATCATATATGTGCTTTGTATCACTGTTTTCTTCTTACTTTTTTCAGTTTTTTTTCAGTGATACTTCTGACTTGCTTTTTGCTGCTCTCAAAGGGCTTTCTTCAAGTCTCCTAGGACCCCAACACTTGTATAATTACTTATTGGTGACTTAGAATGAATTTAGATGTTAAAAATCAATTTTATAAATTTTGCAAACATCAATTTTAAAACAGAGGAAGAAGTTCTAGGCCCTAGATTCAAGGTCCTAGTAACTTGAAAACCAAAGACTAGCATTCAAATTCTTATCCTATTATACTTCCTGTAAGATCTTGGACATATCAGTTGTCCTTTTTGGTGATTGTCTATTTGCTGATGTAGTAAAGTGATCAGGTTGAACTAGGAGACATATGAGATCAATTCCACCTCTAATTTTTTTTTTCCTTGCTGAGGCAATTGGAGTTAAATGACTTGCTCAGGGTCACACAGCTGTGTTAAGTGTCTGAGATGAGATTTTTAACTCAGGTCCTCCTGACTTCAGGGCTGGACCTCCACTATATCAACTAGCTGCCCCTTCCTATAAATTTATGAGACTATGTGAGCTCAATACAAGACAAATGCATAACAAAAATTTAATTAAAAAAACATTTATTAAGTATCTACTATGTTTTGAGTTGTGCCTTGATATAATGGATAAATGAATACTGTCGGTATAACCATGAGGAATCAACCCACGTCTTAGTGCTCTAAGCAATGCTCTGCAATAGTATTTGATTTGGGAAGTCATTAACTCATGGGGCTTTTTAAAAAAAAATTGTTATTATCATTTCATTTTCATGCAATTGGTTTACATTGTAATTATATATATTTTGTATTAAAAAATACCTGATTCTGAGAAAGGGTTCTTGAGTTTACTGGATTACTATAGGAATCCAATAGCTAAGAAAAATTAAGAACCCCTATTTAAGACTCTAAATTGCAGAGAAGGTAATCACCAGAATTTTTAGTGAGAGATTCTTTGTCTATGAATTCTTTATACAAATGAAATCAGAAGTCTTTTTTCTATCTTTTCCTTTCTTTCACCATCTCCCTCCCTTGCCTCCCTATTCTTTTATATCTCCCTTACTCTACCTCTAACTTTCTTTCTCTCACTGTTCCTCTTCCTCTCCTTTTTTATATCCCTTTCCCTCTCTATAACCCTCTCAATATTTTCATCCATCTCTATAGATATTTGTACCCATGCCTCCTATTAAAAACCAGATACCATACTAAGCTTTCTGGTTACAAAGACAAAGATGAAATAATACCCTCCCTTTAAGAAGTTTGTAGTCTACTGGACTTTACCTTTGTGGATATTCCATTTACCACCATGGATCACCACATATCATATAATGTTTAAAAGTTTTGTGCCTGAGAAATTCATGACCCTGTAATTAACCTGATGATTAATACTTTGACCTTAGCTAGGATACTTTTCAGATGACAAACATGCTGACTATTACTAAACTCATATTTAAAGACTTTCCATTTTGGTTGGTACTGCATAAAATTATGCTCTACTAACTTGACTTTTGAAAACTCTGACTGTATAAAGCTTATAGTTGAATCAGCACAAATTCTAATTTAGCTGTCAAACTAATGAATCATTTACAGAATTTAGATATCCCACTAATCTCTGCAGGAAAGCATTTTGATAGCATTTTTATTCCCTTATATTTTTTCCAAAAGAAAAGGTGAATCATTTATGGTATTCTAAATGAGTAAGTTTGATAAGTTCTATTTGAAGATCCAATCCTGTTAATTTTCTAAAGAGAGATTTTATGCTACAAGATTTTTTTAAAAGGACACTTTCAAAGAAACTTTTGAAGACTCAAATTAATTGATAAAGAATAAATAAAGTAAAAATAATCCTGTATTGTAAAGAAAAATAATTGAAAGATAAGAACACTGATCAATGAAATGATAAACCATGGCTTCAGAAGACCATTGATGTAACATGCTACCCAAATTCTGATAAAAAGGTGATGGACTCAAGATGAAGATGCATTTTTAGGTAAAGCCAAATTTTGGGAATTTCTTAAGCTTTAAAATGTGTATATATTTTTACAAGGGATTCCTTTTCTTGTCTTTTTTTAATTGGAGTGGTGGAGTTGAAGGAATAAAGATAGAATTTTTAATTGCCAAAAAAATAAAAAAACATTATTTGAATTATTTTAAATGCATAGAAGAGAAAGGAGGGGCAAAAGGAAACATAATCAAACAGTATAGCTTTGAACATTACAAGCTGAATTTATTGTATACTTATAAGGAAAAGCAAGCTCTGTATAATGCAGATTTACAGATTTGTATATAATCCTCTTTTCCTTTTCTTATATATGGAAATGATCATTATGTTTTGTATTTAAATTCAGAATTATTAAAAAAACACAAATTATCTGTTCCTAAGGAACTTGACATATATATTCTGAAATGTAGAAATTCAGTCTGTATTTACTTATTTTGTTATCACATCAAGAAACTCAAGAAAGAATTGGCTAATTCTGTGAGGAGAAAAATAACATATGCTATATTCATTTCTGTTTGAGGCAGGTCCAAATTGAAGGCAAATTCCACCAATATCTGGATGATCACTGAAAAATTCTTTACTAATCCATGTAAACATCTTCATTTGTCTTGTAATGAGTTTTCAAGGTGTGTAAATATTTTACAATACACCTTCAAATTGAAAAGGCTCATATGAATTGATATAATCCCATTCTTCTTAGCAATGAACTGCTATTTTAATGAAATTATTTTTCTGGGGCCCTTGAATTACTTCAGAACCTTTAATTTTGCTCAGCTCAGCTTCTTCATGAAGGAAATATCATGGCCAATATTTTTCATGTAAGCAAGATAGTATATGAATTTTCCTCAGTATCCTTAACTAGTGAGTTTTAACTGGTTGCTAGGTAACAACTGATACACTAGTGATAATTATATTTTCTTTCAAAATTAAGAACACTCATTTGAGATACTTAAGCCTCAATTCAGATGCTGCATTAAGTTTCCGGATGATTTTGTGATTTGCTAAAAGATAAGATAAACTGGTATGTGAATGATATTTAAAGCATCAATAGCTCTAGGTACTATGTTATAATAATAATAGTTGTTTAGATCTTCAAGATTGATAAAGTATTCTTCTCTGAACTACTCTCTGAAGTAGATAGTCCAAATATTAGTATTTTTACTTCATTGATGAGGAAACTAAAGCTGAGAAAAAAAATGAGTATTTTTCCCATGATCACATAGCTAGGATATTTTAGACCTTCCTGGGCTTCTTGACTTGAAATCCTATATATTTCCTTATCCATCTGATTTTTTTTTTCCTAAAGAGTATTTCCTGGAAATGAGGAAGATGAGAAGAGAGAAGATTTGTCTGTAACCTTTATATTGCTCTTTTTTTTCCAGCTTAACTTTCTGCTGAACTTTATTTTTTTATGGCCAAGGAGAGTAGGCCTTAAAAAGGAACCAGGTTTTGTTTTTTTTTTTTTTTTTTTTTTTCTTTTTTAATGGCATGGTATTGTGCCTTCCTAGAATATTATCTCTATATAACTCTCACTGTCAAATGTTTATTTTTTCTTGATCTAATTGTTATAATATATTTTACCTTGATTTTAAAATATTCTACTATTTTGGCACTTTTTACATAAAATTAGTTTCCAATTTATTTCTTCTCTCCTTACCTACACAGAGAATCATTCTTTCTAGGCAACTGAGATGATTCAGAACAGTTCCAATGATCTCATGATGAGGAGAGCCATCTGCATCCAGAGAGAGAACCATGGGAACTGAGTGTAGTTCACAACATAGCATTTTCACTCTTTTTGTTGTTATTTGTTGCATTTTATTTTCTTTCTCATTTTTTCCTTTTTGGTTTTTCATCTACAGCAAGATAATTATATAAATCTTTATGCATATATTGGATTTAGTATATATTTCTACCATGTTTAACATATATTGAATTACTTGCTATTTAGGGGAGGGAGTGGAAGAATGGAGGGAAAACTGGAACACAAGGATTTATAAGAGTTTATTATTGAACAATTATCCACGCATATGTCTTGAAAATAAAAAGCTTTAATAAAAAAGATAATTATTCCACAATTTTTCTACCAAAAATCACTTATGTGGAAAAGATAATCAGCAAGTTTCACAAACATATCAATATTTTTTCAAAAGTGTATTAAGGGGGCAAAGCCAAGATGGTGGAGAGAAGATGTGACTTTCTGTAATCTCCTCTGACCTTCCCTCAAACCAACAACAGATGAAGCCTCTAAAGTGGTTTTGGAGTCACAGAACACACAAATATCTGGAGTACAACATATTGACAGAAGAAGAAACTTTGGGAGAACTTCAGAGCAGGTCTGTTTCAAATGGGTAGGGGGCAGTTGACCATCAGACTGCAGAATAGGGAGGCTGGGCAAGGAACTGAGGTGGGGAGCCAGAGCATGGTAACATCCACACAGCAGGGAATGTTTTGTGAGGCTCTTAGGCAACTCTATCTTGTTGCAAGTGGGTATTAGTATATTTGCTGTAAAACACCCCAAAATATATACAAAAAGCAAATTATAAGCCACTAAGCTCTAGAAAAACACAGATCATTACCCACCACCAGAAGTCAGTCAGAAACACTGGCCCCAAGGCAAACTAAAACAGATGTCACCCCTTTGTCTTAAAAGCAGATCTCAGCCTTTAAAAATGAACAAAAAAAGCAAAAAGAACACTGGCCATAGAGAACAGACTTCAAACCCTGAGGTTCCTAAAGGTCTGTCAACTCCACATGAAATTGCAAAAGGAGATATGAATCTGGAAGGTTTGGAACATTTCAAAAATGATCTTAAAAGAGAGTTAGAAGAAAAATGGGGAAAGGAAATGAGATATTTTCAAGAGTGTATAGAAAAGGAAAAAACAAATTATCTGAAGAAAACTCCTGAAAAAAAGATTTGATGAAATTGGAAAAGCATATAACTCCAGACAAAATAGATTTGATGAAATGGAAAAAAAAAATATAACTCCTTACAAAATAGATATGAAAAAGATACCAACTCACTGAAAAGCAGAATTTGTGAAATGGAAAAAAAATGCAATAAACAAAACAATTCAATTGGCCAAATACAAAATGAGCTAAAAAATGGTAATTGAAGAAAATAATACACTAAAAGTTAAAATTGGGGAAAAAATGGAAGCGAATGAGTCAGTAAGATTTCAAGAATGAGTCAAACAAAACCAAAAAAAAAAAAAAAAGAAAAAAGAAAAAAATAGAAGAAAATATGAAATGCCTCCTAGGAAATATATCTAGGAGAGATAACCTAAAGATTATTAGACTTCCTGAAAGCCATGATAAAATATAAAAAAAAAAGGACCTAGACATTATCTTACAGGAAATCATAAAGGAAAACTACCCTGCTCTCGGTGAACTTGAAGGTAAACTAGCCATTGAAAGAATTCACCAATCACCTCCTTGAAAAAGACCCCAAAATGAAAACTCCAAAGAATATTGTGGCTAAATTTCAGAATTATTGGATATAGGAATAAATGGGCTTTTGCTCAAAATGATTAGTAGCATATATTTCAAACCATCAGTAAGCATCAATGTAATAGGGACAAACTAGAACCATTTCCAATAAGATCAGGAGTGTAACAAGGATGCCCACTATCACCATCACTATTCAATATTGTACTAGAAATGTTAGCTTTGACAATAAGAAGAAAAAGAGATTAAGGGAATTAGAGTAGGTATTGAGGAAAGCAAATTATCACTCTTCAACGATGATATGATGGTATATTTAGAAAACCTTATAGAATCAATTAAATAACTACTAGAAATAATTCACAACTTTAGCAAAGTTGCACGACACAAAATCAATGATCTTGTGATGGAGAAAACCATTTGCTCCCAGAGAGTGAATTGTGGAAACTGAGTGTGGATCACCACCTAGTATTTTCACTCTTTTTGTTGTGGTTTGCCTGAGCTTTATTTTCTTTCTCTTTTTCTTTTTTTGCTTTTTGATCTGATTTTCTTGTGCAGCAAGATAATTGTTTTAATATGTATGCCTATATGGGATTTAACATATATTTCTAACATGTTTAACATATATTGGATTACATGCCATCCAGGGGAGGAGGGAGGAGGAAGGGGGAAAATTGGAACACAAGGTTATCCAAGGGTCAATGTTAAAAAAATTGTCCTTGAATATGTTTTTATATAAAAAAAAACTTCAATAAAAATAAAATAAAAAAGAAAGAATAGCTCATCAAGTAATCAGAAACTGAGTGGATGCTCATCAGCTGAAGAATGGCTCACAATAAGTTATACAATATGTATGTTATGAAATATTTTTCTATATGAAATAATCAGCAGGATAATTTAGGAGAAGCATGGAGACATAGGTGAACTGATGCTAAGTAAAAAGAAGGAGAACATTGTACACAGCAATAGCAAGATTATACAATGATCAAATCTGATGGATCTGTTTCTTTTTAATAGCAAAGTGATTCAGGCCACTTCCAATGGTCTTGTAATGAAGAGAGCCTTCTTCACCCAGAAAGAGTTTGGGGGGGTTGTGTGCGGGATTGAGTGTGTATTACAATATAATGTTTTCACTTTTTTGTTGTTGTTTCCTTCTATTTTTTTCTCATTTTTCCTCTTTTTGTTCTGATTTTTCTTGGGCAGCATGATAATTGTGGAACTATATATAGAAGAATTATACATGTTTAATATATATTGGATTATTTGCTGTCTAGGGGAGGGTATGGGGGAAGGGATGGAGAAGAATTTGTAACAAGGCTTTGCAAGAGTGAATGTTGAAGATTATCTATGCGTATGTTTTGAAAATAAAAAAGCTTAAAAATGGTGCATTAAATATTCTGTACCATACACCTCAATCTTTCCTATCAATCAATATGTAAGGAAAATAAATCTAAGAAGCAGAAATGAGGAGAAAATGTGCTCTTAGCATAGGAGACAGGCTTATTTACAAAGAAAACATATGGAAAGTTTTGTGAGGAAGAACAAGAAGATTAGATTGGTTAGATTGTTGAAAATGTAGAGAAAAGTAATATATAACAAGACTGAAAAAGTAGGATTGGCCCAACTTTGAAGAGTCCTAATGTCAGAAAGAATAGTTGAAATCTTAGAGATAATATGAAGTCGCATGAGTTTATTGAATAGGAAATAAAATGATGAGATATTGAATAGGAAAAACCTTTGGCAACTGTGTGGAGGATGAAGTACATTGGGAAGAGACAAGTTGGGTTACATGAATTATGAGGTTATTGTGATGTTCCAGGTTAAAAATTATAATCAAATAGCTATATCATTAGAACAAGCAGATTAGATATTGAGAGATGTTATAAAGATAAAAATAGCAAGATTTGACAACTGATTGTATCTGAGGAATGAATGAATGAGGGCTGAAGGATGAGAGTAGTTTATGAACATGGAGGACTGTCAGGATAGTGCTACTTTTAGTAGTAATAGAAAAAAAGAGTAAGTAGGTTTTTGAAGAAAGATAAGTTATCCTTTAGCCACATTGAGTATGATATATTTATACAACATCCAGCTCAAAAGGATCAATACAAAGTTGGAAAATATGAAGTTGGAACTTAAGAGAGAAACTAGAGCTGGATATAAAATCTGAAAGCCTTCTGTCCAAAAACTATAACTAAATGTATGGGACTTAATAAAGTCATTAAGTGAAAGAATATATATATATATATATGTATATATATATATATATATATATATATATACACACATATATATACATATATGCATATATATGTATATATATACATATATATATATGTATATATATATATATATATATATACACATATATGTGTGTGTGTGTGTGTGTGTGTGTGTGTGTGTGTGTGTATGAATAGGGCACAATAGACAGCATGGAGCTACAACTATAATTAATGAGCATGACATAAATGATGATCTAAAAAAAGGAGACTGAGAAAGAGCAGTCAGACATTTAGGAAGAAGTTTTAAAAAGAATAATGCCATCCAGATTTGTTAGAATATCTATAAAGTAATGATCCTGTGCTTTTTCACATTTTGAAGCAAAATAAAACAAAATAAAAATTGATACATTTTGTCAACATCTTTTTTTCTGTATCATATCTATTATAATATTTTTACTGTTCTTACTTACAAAACAGTCCTATATTTTTATACAAATTTTTATTTAATATAACTTTTTAAATCTTGTACTATTAGAGAAATGTGAATAATTTTTTATTATTTTTAAACATGTGGGGAAAAAAGATGGAAAATGTATTGCATTTTTGAGTTACTTTTCTATATTTGCAGTGAGAAAGGTAGGGTGAGAGAAGAAAGGACAAAGCTTAACAACAATCAATTAGTTTTTATTTCATCTTGGCATGATAAACATGAATTTTTGTATTATGTCAATGTCACAACAGAATGTCTGATCTTGTCCTCCTTCTTATAAACAAAAATCACAATGCAGAAGGACATTGAGGCTAACTAAAAGGGTGGCTCTCAGGTTCTCATTTGAAAGACAAAAAAGGGAGATGGCAGAATTGGGTTTACTGTGTCCCAAAAGGCATCAAGTAACACTATTACATGGAGCATTTATTAATGTCTATTGTAGGACTTTTCATATATATATATATATATATATATATATATATATATATATATATATACACACACACACACATATATATATATACACACATATATATATAATTAACATATTACATATGTTTCCAATGATGAAGATGTAGATAAATTTTAATGAAAATTTAATAAGACCTTCCAGATCAAATTTTCAGGTACTTTGATACTCAGTAACATCAGTGAAAAGATTAAATGGGAGAGGGTGATAAAATTACAATGAAAGATATGCTTTAGGAATAAGAAACAAGAGAGAAATGTTAAAAAATATAGATTACACAAATGTTTCATCTATGCATTATTCATATTTTCTTTAAAGAAAGTAGTAAGTGGTTGAAACAAGTGAGGACAAAAATTGACTGTATTTTAATAGCTTAAAAATGACTCATTACTAATGTAGTCATTCCACACTTGGGTGTGTATAATCATACCATCACCTTGTTAGAAAAGATAAAAAATTAACATAAAAATAAGGAAAAATGTAGTGATAGTTAAAAAGTTATCTGATCTATTTAAATTATTGATTGCTTAAAAAGGGAAGTTAATTGGCCATTAGGCATCAACTTCAGTTACAAAAGCTTCATTTAGAAGTTTTAGCTAGTCTAAATTAATTGCCTTCTTGAAGAGAAGAAAAGAACCCAAAAAATCCCCAAACAAACCCCAAACTCACCAAAAAAAATTTTAGATGGCAAATGGCAAACTTGCTTTCTTTTCCTAGCAATGTAATAAGGCAGCTAAAGACAACTGTTTTAGAATATAAAATGTTTGTAAAATCTAGAGAATGAGGGAGAATTAAGAGAAGTACTATCCCCAAATAATAAGTAGAAGGGGAAAAAAGTTTTTTTAAAGCTTGGTAAGAGATCAAAACAGGTGAAATTTGAATTTCAAAGATATTTAAGGATAAAGTAAGAAGAAAACATGATATAGATATAAAAGTTGGAAATATCTTTTTAAAAATTTTGTAAGAAACTTCTTTCATCATAAAGAACAGTGAAGTCACCACACATAAAGTGTAACATTACAATGCGGAATGTCTTTATAGAGAAAGTAGAAATGTCATAAAAGAGAACAAAGATAGGAAAATGGCTGAATTAGACCAGAAACAGAGAGAGAGAGAGAGAGAGAGAGAGAGAGAGAGAGAGAGAGAGAGAGAGAGAGAGAGAGAGAGAGAGAGAGATTGAGAGAGAGCTATAGAGACACAGACACAGAGACACAGAGAGATTTTGTAAAATGCAAAACAATTCTTAAGGCATTGATTTGAATCTCAAACTATGTGAAGGTGGGAATGATAGCAGAGAATTGTTTTGTTTTTTGTTTTCTTTTTACAGAGACTTTAATCCCCTAAAGAACAATTGAGTGAATATCAACAGCTATCAACCACTATGCCTATTTTCCCATCAATATATATTTTTTGAGTTTGTTAGTAGGGGAAAGAAGAAAAACATTATAGTATACAAAGAATAAAATTGCTTGACATTTGTAAGCACATAATAAATATTTGTTGACAGTGATTCAATGGTCTATGGAAATCAGCTTTAACCTATGTCATACAAATTATATAAGGGAATTGTACAAAAGATGTAATTAAAAATACTAATGATTTTAAAAAGATGGGCTGTTCATGTGGTGAGAGAGAATAATAATCCATAATAGATAAATTATATACTCTACTTCTGTCCTTATGACATCAAGAGAATGTGTAGAAAGTCAACAGTATGTTAAACAGACTGCTTGAGGAACTTATGGAAGATATAGATGAGTCACACATTTCGACAAACATGGATGGATCTGCATCACTTGAGGGAATACCTGCATCAGTGAAAATACCCATTCCTTGGAATATTAAATGTTAATTTTTTCTTTCAATTAAAACAAAACAAAACAAAAAGACCTTTGATCTTATTTCAGAACTTAAACATTAAGGGTCTTAGCAATGTCTCTTCTTATGTCTAATTTTCCTGATTTAATTATTAACTTATTCCTTTAATTACTGCCTCTCCTCCTCTCCCATCCCCTGCAAATTCTATCTTCTAGTTTGAATTCCCCTTCCTTTCTGCTTATATATTCTTTAAATTTCCAGCTTAAGTTTATTCTCTGACAGAAAACTTTCCTGGTCTTCTTTAACCTACATGAATTATTGTCATCTGTGAATTTTTATTACACTTAATTCTCTGACCTCTGGTTATCAGTGTCATACATTTTTATATGGAACTATTCCCTAATTATCTCATTAGTTTTTTCCTCTTCAGGTGGATTGTAAATTCATTGAGGGCCAAAGGCCATGTCATATACTTTTCAGTAATCTCCACATTCAATTTTTTTAGAGTTAATTTTTAAGTACAGAATCTAAATCTATAATGCTAGTAAAGAAATTTTGAGGCAGGAGGTCTTTCCAGGATTTCCAAGAAACATTTTGCTGGCTTTATAGTAGTAAAGTATGATTTCCAGGGGGGGGAGGAATAATTCTGGAATCAAAAAATAACATTTCCTTCTAGATGAAGCCTAGAATTCCTTTTTAATGAAATAAGGTCCTTCATTCCACAATAAGAAATGAAGCTTTCAATAAAAATGGCTCTAGGAGAGAAAGGAAACAGTGAATAAGCTCACTAATGTTTAAATAACATGTCCAGGAATTTTCCTATGGTCAGTTTTTTAAAAAGAATAACAAGAATGGCATTAAGAACTTGAAGAAAGTGTGATGGAAGGATTGGGGACAGGATAGAGACAAAAGATTGAGAGAGAAAAAACTGGAGCAGCTAAGACATACTTGTACTTTTGTAGAATTTTGTAGAATTTGCAGAATTTTTGTAGGATCAACTCAGCCTTGTATATCACCTAGATGGACATATTTCACTTGTCAACCTGGTGACTTGGCAAATGTCCTTTGTAACTTGTCTATATCTTCATATAAATTTGTCATAGAGGGTCTTTCAAATGTACTGGAAGTCTTCTTGACCTTTTTCTATTATTACAAAGATACTAGTGAAACTCTCCAACTGTTTCCATGGTATTTCCCATTATTAATACATGATAGACCTATCTTTTCTATCATGAAAACTTTTTGATGCTTTTACTTTTGTTCCTCTTCTAAGTTCCTTATTGGAATTATATTTTTATTTATTATTATTTTAATCTTGTATATTAGGAAGGAGAAAGGAAAACCATAACAAATGTATAATGATAAAATGAAAAAAAAATCTCCTTCCCTTATATAGTATAATCAATTCTTAATAGTGTCTCATTCCATTGGCAATGGAATGACCCCACTCCAATGGGGTGATATTCATTTTTAATTCTTTCAAGATAAGTGGATTATATCTACATCCAGAGAGAGGACTGTGGAAACTGAGTGTGAATCATAACATAGCATTTTCACTCTTTTTATTGTTGTTTCCTTGCATTTTGTTTTCTTTCTCATTTTTTTCCTTTTTGATTTGATTTTTCTTGTGCAGCATGATAATTGTGGAAATATGTATAGAAGAATTGCACATATTTAACATATATTAGATTACTTACCAGGAGGTCGGGAGGAGGGAGGGAAAATCTTAGAACACAAGATTTTGCAAGGATGAATACTGAAAATTATCCATGCATATGATTTGAAATAAAAATCTTTAATAAAAAGAAAAACAAAATAAAATATCATCTTGAATATTGCAGAACTTTCTGATTAAAAATAAAATCTTTTCAATTTCCTTAATGTAATCTAGGCCAATTTTTACTATTACCAATGGACATATCAGTTCAAAGAATAAATAGATAGTTAATTAAATAGCAGAGCAAAATAAATGGCAAGGAAATCCTTCCTTATGCACAAAGATTACTGTGATCCAAAGATTCCAGTAGCACTTATAGGAGAGAAAATATGTATAAGAAGAACACATGATCAGGGAGCCTATTCCTGAATAAGATTGGGTGCTGCTCTGGTCTCTAACCATTTTTTTATCTGTCCTTCTCAGATCATGTCTTTATAGACAAAGTATATAGGTTGTTTCTAGTAGAAGCCATACTTGTGGTGCCCCACCATTGCTATATTTGTTTTGCTATAGTTTCTTTCAGTGGCCAGTGGGGCCATGCAAAGCAGATTAGATGCTTGGGCCATTGCTACAAGCAGTGGGGTTATCTGTGAGATTTCTATATTGGGTTGTTTCTTTAAAGGGATGGATGGCTATTTAACTACCTTACCATCTGAAACTTAAAAGGATTCATTATCTCTTAATTCTCCATCCAGCAGCACTGCTTTCGACATTTTTTTATTTTTCTAGGAACCCTATTATCAGGAAATCTCATGATTCTGCAAAATTGAATTCAGCTTGGTACTCACACTTCTTAAGTACTATCTGACCTCTAATTAGAGGGCTGAAACATGACCTCTAAAACTTCCATTTAAAAAGATGGCACCAGGCAGTCATCTCTATTTTTAATGGCTACGCTCATATAGATGTCTTTTTCCTGTTCCTTTACTAGATATATTCTACTCTCTTTCCCCAGTTTTTTTTTAGTTTCCTTTTGGGTCTTCACTTCACCCATTAGATTAGACTCCTTAAGGCTAGGGATTGCCTTTCTGCTTTGTATTTGTATCTCAAACACTTAGCACTGTACTTGGCACTTACTAAGTTCTTAATAAATGTATAGTGACTATCAAGTGATTGAACTTGAACATAGTTCTCATCTTACAAGGATGTGAGGAATATTTTTTGTGGATTGCTAACCTAGTAATTGTGGTGGTATAAAAGAGGAAATTTTCTATCTTTTTGACTTTCCATTTAGTTTTTAAAAACATTTTAATTAGAATGGTTTTTAAAATTATATCTTCTGATTTAAAAAAAACCTCACTAGATTTTAACACTGAAACAAACTATTGGACTAGCCTGATTTGGGCAGGATTTAGAATATTTGTTATCATCAAGGTAACAAGAATATATGCAATGTCTACAATGTGCCATGCACTAAGCTAAGCACTGACAAGGTAAAGTAGTGTTGGCTTGTTTTTACAGTTGCTTTGTGGTTTGTTTCTGGGGACATGGTTAATGTTTCTAAGGCTGGATTTGAACTCAGGAAAACAAGTCTTCTTGACTTTATGATTGTCACTCTATCCACTAAGTTACTTCACTTTCTCCCTCCCTCCTTTTTTCTCACCCTCCCTTCTTCTCTTTCACTTTCCCCCTCACTTTCCCTTTCTCTTTCTCTCTTTGCTTTCCCTCTCCCTGTCTCTCCATCTATCTGTCTCTCTCTCTCTCTCTCTCTCTCTCTCTCTCTCTCTCTCTCTCTGTCTCTCTGTCTCTCTCTCTCTCTGTCTCTCTCTCTCTGTCTCTCTCTCTCTGTGTCTCTCTCTCTCTCTCTCCACACTTCCCTCAAGATATTGCTCCTATCGCATTGGTATTCATCAAAGAATAGAGATTTGAAGGTAAGTAATAGTAGTCAATGGGACAAGGGAAATATTTTAGATTAGTAACAATTCAGTTTCATGTCAGATAATGGTAGTATTAGTATAGAAACAAGTGAAGGCAGAGTGAGACAAATAGCATGGCAGCATAAGCCAAGAGATGGGAAGTCATGGTAAGTATGTTTAAGATAAGAGATAGAAGAATACAAAATGGTAGACTGTGCATAGTATTTAAAAGTTTGAGAACCTAGGGATGCCATAATGCTGAGAAATTGTAAAATCTAGATTGTGGCAGGGCTAATTTATACTTGAAGCTAAGTGGAAAAGACAATCCTTGAAGCAAAGAGGCATAGGCTGGCTATTAAATGGGCTATTAAAATGTATCGAAATACCCAGGATAAAGCATTGAAGGGATGGAGAGGAAAGCCATAATTTAAATACTGAAGTTATTGAAAACATTGTATGAATAACTTAGATATTAGTAGATGACAATAAAAAGGATTGTTGAGATGGGAAGGGGGTGATGCAGATTGGTATAGAAAATTTTCTTTCCTCTCCTGATTGATAGAATGGTTTAACCTTGAATTAATTCCAGTCATCCATTCAGATGTTCATCATAAAAATCCTCTTTAAAGGGATTTTGCAAAGTAAAACTAATAATTTTACTTTCTCATTTACAATATGGTATCTATTAAAGAATTTCCTTCAAAACATTGCTGAGCATCAATTAAGTTGGAACAAGTTTCTTCTGCATTAGTAGCCACTTGTTCAGCTAATGACTAAAATGCACTTTATATATGAAGAGGCAAAATGACAAATTTAGACTATGATGATGTTATTTACCATGATATTAGTGCAAATTTAAAATTTCATTAGAAAGCTTGGAAACTCTATTAAATTTTTGACCTTTACAACAGATCAGGTAGTGAAGGTAGAATTTGCAATCTATCTTTAAAATTAGACTAAAATGTTATGGTTAGCATTGATTATTGAATGGGTATATTTTTGCAAAAGCAAACAAATTCACTAATGTGTCTAAAAGTAAAATGAAAATAATAGTCCTCTTCCTAATTTAGGGGACTTATTAGGAAAGCTCATCCTGTTTTCAAGAATTTAGATGTTTCAAATGCAAATTGAAAAAAAAGTCACTTATTCATCAAGATCTAATTTATTTAAACTTTTAATGCAGTTAAACAATTTTTAAAAAAACACCTTCTCTTCTCCAAGGCATGTGGTTGGCACTAGGAATACAAAAAGAAAAATGGATTATGGCTTATGCTCAAATACTTATTCTACTAGGGATATATAACATCTAAGAGGCATAAATGATCCATGATAATCTGATGAAAATGTTGGGACATTTCCTTGGGAATCAAGAAACGAATTAACATGTAAAAATCTAATTTATTATCAGAATTAGTCAGACAAAGCAATACCACTAATTAAGAACAGCCATATACTACCATTGAGACTGGAACTTTTAGTGATTAATACAAATGAGGGAAGGCAAAAGAGGAGAAGGACTAGGGTGACTAAAGGCTAAGTTGGATGAAATAAGTTTGGATGAAAGTTTGGCATAATATTAATGATCTATTTTCTAGGTCAGTTATTTTTCCAATCATAAATGTCATGTATTCATTTATGTACTTTTTAAATTTTATCATATTTTGATGTCTCATAAAGTCATTTGCTCCTACTTGCTCAATTATAATTTTAAGGGATTTTTTTTTTCAGTGATCTCTTGCACATCCTATTCTATTTAGTTAATTCTATTTTTAGGGAGTTATTTTCCTCAGTAAATCGTTGTATAACTTTCTACATGTTATTGACTTTTTTTTCCATGATTCTCATGCATTAATTGCATGATTCTCAGTTATTTTCCCAATTTTTCTTTCTTTTTTTTTTCCCTGAGGCTGGAGTTAAGTGACTTGCCCAGGGTCACACAGCTAGGAAGTGTTAAGTGTTTCAGGTCCTCCTGAATTCAAGGCTTGGTGCTCTATCCACTGTGCAACCTAGCTGCCCCCTCCCCCAATGTTTCTTTTACTTCTCTAAGTTGCATTTTATAATCTTTCTTAAGCTCTTCCAGGAATTGTTTTTGGGCCTGAGACCAAGTTACATTTGTTTTTGAGGCTTCACATGTAATCATTTTGACACAATTGTCATCTTCTAAGTATATGCTTTAATTCTTCTTACCACCATAATAACTTTCTATAGTCCAGTTTTTTTTTTTTTTTTTCTTTTTCCTTTTTTATGTTTTGTTTTGTGACATGGTGTTTTTATATTAGAGTTGGGGCTCTGGTTCTGTACTGTCCCAAGTTTTTTGTGCCTGGGGCTTAGGGTCTTACTGTTGGCTTTCACTAGGCTTCAGGGCTTATTTGCTTTAACTGACTTCTCTTTTGGCTTCTACTAATGGAGTAGGCCTCCCTAGTGATCTATCCTGAATGTGGGGTTTAGTTTCTGGGTATATTACCCCAAGCTTGGAGCCTTATTGTGGGGAGGGCAGACTCCTGCTGCTGCTGCTGCTGCTGCTGCTTTTGGACTTCATTCCTCTCCCACCTACCCAGTAAGACAGAACCTTCCTGGTCTATTAGTAGAGATACTTCCTTGAGCAGTTTTCTAGTTATTAAGAATGGAATTTGGAAGGGCTTCAGAGGGTTTCTTCTTTACTCTATTATTTTAGCAGTGGGAATCAATTCCCAAATTTATGACAGTTAATTTTATGCAGATGTTGTTACTGACCAAAAAAAAAAAAAAAAAAAAAAAAAAAAAAAAAATCAAAGGAATATTGAAGTAAATTGGTTTATTCTGAAAAAATATATTGTTTCTTCAAAAGAAAATGTTGAATAGATTAGTAGGAGTAACCTTGAATTGTTCACAGTTTTAAACCATGGTGTTACTTGAACCACAGTATAGCAGAGCTGGGACAGCTCAATAAACAGGGGCAATAAACAGTTTGGATAAGAATTCCACATAATGACTTTAAAAAATCCAAATTTAATAGATGCTATGCTTTCACACCTATTTCAATTCTCTTCTCTTCTTTTCTGAGTGCTTATATCCTTCACTGATATTTATGGTCTTAGGAAAGCCATATATTGATTCTCAATGATATAATGCTATCATAACTCAGTAAACAAGTACCCAAATAATGAGGTAAAATACATATATAACCCTATTGCTCTGGCTTTAGTATGATCCTTTATTCCATGGAATCCAATGAAAGCTGGTTATTTATTTATTTATTTTTTTACTGAACAACTTACAGAATTATAGGGCTTCTTTGCACATGATTAAGCCTTAAAATTTGAAGAATTGTTAAACTTCATTGGGTTTGAAAAAGTTTTTCTAGGAATTTTGCCTTGGCCCAATAAGACCATTTGATTCATTCTGTTTTCTTGCCAAGAGAAAAAAATCTTATTTTGATGCTCCCACTGGCACCATTAGTCATCTTTTCATATCTCCCATAGAAGAAAATAATTAAATTATTGGTGTTTGTTGGCCCTCATGGACAACTGGTTTTTCATTTATATGTCTGCGGACCCAAGATAAATATTGTAGACTCCAAGTAAGTCAGTAACTGAGGATTGAAAATATATAGTCTTGTTAGCAATGCCAGCATTTTGATTCCTCAAAGAAAAATCGTATGAGGTGATTTTGTTAACAATATCATTCTCAATGTGACAAAATTAGGAATATTAATCACCGCTCAAGAACTTATGAGAACCTGTTTTATTGGGTCATATTTTAGTCTTTTGATGAACATCAAGTGGTAACATTAAAAATTTAAATTTAAATGAAAATTTTCTCCCTTTAGTTATTGAACCTCCCATCCCTAAAGGACCAATAATGGGCTTAAGTGTCAGGACAAAAATATGAGAAACTGAAATAACAAAAAAGCATATTTTAAGTATCCTGATGTCTGTATAGGAAAATGGGAATGGGGGAGATGAAGGTCAGACTGATGTAGAAGGAAAGAGACAGGAGAGAGTTCACTAAGAGTTTTTTCTTCCTATAATGTAACTTTGAATTGGACAGACTATACCTTATATTTACCCTGTATCCATGAAAAAATTTCAAGAATATAAAATTGCCACTAATTCTTGTGAAAAATAGGTTGCCTTGGGAGGGAAAAAAAAGAAAGCTTTAAACAAAGTTTGGATATTCACTTCTCAGGTATATTAAAAAGATTATTTTGGAGAGATGAGGAGGAAATGGGTTGATTGGTTGGTTGTTGTCCTTTGTTCAAGAAGAGAAGCAAAATGAAATTATTATGTTGGGATCATTAATCAGTTAATTATGATTTTATGGGGGTGCAATGACTGTTAGTAATTATTCATTTATTAATACTTCTCTAGTCAATCATCTAATAGTAAGTTTAAGAATAAGTAATTCATATTTTTATAAGTTATATAGAAATATAGATTTTGAAAGAGACTTTTTGCAGACATGTTTACATAATAGAAATTACTTGTGTATCAAACATGAGGCCTATTCACAAAACTATAGTATCATGAGAATGCTGAACAGAAGTATTGCTATCCTGTGTCCTAATGGAAAGCCCCTAAATTCCATCCCTGAAATATTCTCAGGGATGTGCTTTTTTTACTCATGCAACCCAATGAAAGGCTCATGCATCTCATGATCAGCAAAATGTGCCATCTCCTTTGCCCAATCCAAAAGAGTAGATCATCCATTTTATGACCATCTGGTCAGTGGAAATATTTCCTGCAGAGCCCATCTTCAAATCTTGTGACCCTGATATAATTCTTATTTTAATTTATGTATTATATGGAAACCAATGAAATGTTACATTTTTAGCATAACTGTAATGCTATATTTCTGAGGGAAAATGGCACTTGGGATTGAGAGGAAGGCCTGGGATCCACTTATTTGGAGGGGAGCTGGACTCAATTAATAAAGTGTCTTAGTGTCCCAGAACTCTGCTTCAGTCTCTCTTTTGGAATCTGGGGTGATTCTGTCCTTCCCCAATTCTTGCTTTTATCTAGACAGATGATATAGAAATTAATGTCTCTAAGATTTGAGTGACACATGTCAAATATCCCAAGATAGCCCACCTCCCATTTGATTAACTAATCAGATTTGAGAAGGCATCCCTTGGGAACATCTCTTAGATGGACACATCATTAGGTCATTACCCCAAACACCATTAAGTATTCTTTGTTGGAAGAGATACTATTAAATAACCATCCTTTTATTAATAATTTGCTAGCCTTATTAAGAAATTGATAAAATTACCCCAAAACTATATCTCTTGAACTTTTAAAATATTACCAAGTGCTCTATTCACGGTGAGCCTATGTGGATGATGGCTTCATACTAGTAGAGGATAGAATAGTCTGGCCTGCTTTGGTCATAGGATCATGAAAAGTCCCTCATTGAGGGGTTTAACATTTTCCTTTGAAGAAATAAACTTTTTTTTCCCTCTTAGATTTCTTTGCTTTGCTATTTCAATATGGATTAGCTTTTAAAAGCACAGCTATGTAAATGAACAGGAAGAGCTCTTTGTAAAGGAAACTGCTAGCAATAGAAATTCAGGGCTTAAGTATCTAACTGTTGAATATTCTCTTTCAGTCATTTCAAACAACCTTCAGAGACTTTACAATTTACCCACAAACTAGAGAAATGGGATCTACTGAATAAGTTTCTTCTATAGATGTGTCCACTGAGAGGATTTGACCCCTGAAAGTGGCTTTATTTTTACCATCTGGAAAGAAGTTTGAAAAAAAAAATGCATCAATTTACATTACTCCTGAAAAAAAAAAAATTCTCAGTAGACATACCAGCTTATTATATTAGAGTGCCAGCAGGTGGCAGCAAGATGAAAGAGTGGATGGAGGACTGGGCAAGAAGAAGACTTCTCATAGCTCTGTGACATTGCCCAACAGTCAGAAGAGGTGAGGTACTCTGTAGGGAAGCATCAAGAATGGCATAAGTGGAAGAGAAAGGTTCTAGTTGGGGTACAGCTCAAGGAACATAAATCTTCCTAGCAATTTATATTCCCTCTGTGTATTTCTTCTCCTATTTGTTGGTAACAAGCATCCTCATCCATTCTTCTTCTAAAAGTGGCATTGGAATCTATGGATAAGTATAAAGGGAAGGTTTTAATTGTCATTACTTTGTTCTTCAATTTAAATAAATGTCTTTTGCTTTGAATTAGTGCATCCAACTGTGGAGGCTCTTGAACTGATCTTTTCAATGGATGAGGATTCAAAACTAGAATATCTTTTGATAAAGTCCACGATTTGGGATGGTGCACTATCTCCATCCAGAGAAAGAACTGATAAATAGAAATAGGTATAAAATGATTTTATATACACACAGATTTATGTCTAATGATAGCTCTTTCTAAGGTGGTGGAAGGGCCATGGAGTGGGAAGAAAAAAAATTAACATCTATTTTTAAAATTTGTCCACAGTTTACTTTGGGCTGGGACATCTAAAGAATCAAGGTTGGATTTCAGTCCTGTATCTTTTCTGTTATCTCAAGCATATTCACCTTGTTTCCTTTTAAAAACATATTTATGTATTTTTAATCTTGAAGTTCTCTGAGGGAAACTTGGCATTGGGGGCCTAGTCGAAGGGTTTTAATGTATTCCAGACTCAAATCTACTAGCACTGGTTCAGATTCTTTTCCTATTAAAATAAACATTCCAAGCTCTGAAACATCCTTTTTATAGATTTAAAAATGGTATTTGTGACTTTTTTTTCCCCTAGTACCAATTTGGCTCTAGATCTTAACATTTAAGTCTGAGCACAATGGAACAAATAGCTTTAGTTGGGCCTCAATCAAAGGTTACATGAGGCAGAGTGTGAACAATTTGTACAATTAGACCAAAGCAATTGATACAGACATTTTATAGAGCTGATTTCCATCTGATGTGAATGTTTGCAAGGTTGGGAAGGAGAATTCATCTGTTCTCTTAAAAGTGCTACATAACTGAAAAAAATAATACTTTATAAGGGAAGATGCTTGGATTCTTAGCTGGACCTTGAAGAACTTTGAGTGAAAAATATTAATCATTTTAGTACTTTATAAAATTTCAATAACTGAGAATGCAGGTTTCTATAGTTACACATTATGTTTACTAAGTTGAACAACAGCAAAGCTCTTTAGGAAGAAGTAGAATAAATGATTTTTATTAATATTCATATAATATTATCTCCCACTCACAATAAAGTACATTAAACTTTAACCAAGTAGTTAATAAATCAAATGCACCTAATGGCAATTCCCCAACATGCTGTTCATATTTGGATGTAGAATTTGATTGAAAAATGTTTCCTTGGTTACATGGAGAGTGAAAGGCATTAATTGATAGTTGAGTTGATGAGTCCTTTTCCAAAACCAAGTTAGTAACAGATTAGGCCTTAGAGGCTGGTTAATAAGTTTTGGGGGGATCATATTATAATGTATCTCTCTAATATTCAAAATAACTTTCAGGAAATCTAACAACAACAATCTTATTGCCTTAAAGAAGAAGCAAACTTTTAGATGTTCTAATCTTTAGACCATAGTTTCTTACTTATAAAGCTCTGTAAAATATATTGTAATTAATGAGCAAACAGATGCTAATTTAAAACGATGCTCATCAAACTGCATTTGCAGACGAGTTGGCACAAATTACTTAAGCAACTTAAGTAGCTGAAGAGACATGTCAATTATTTCCCTGACTTTCAGAAATTGAAAAGTCTATTGCCCAGAGTATTAAAACATTAATTTAACATCTGCTTGAGGGTGGGGAGTGGGAATAAAGGGAGAACATTTGCGTGGAAGGAAAAATGAAGTAAAACAGCAAGAGCATTGTTATTTCATTGTAAGGTTGAATTTTTTTTTAATAACTTGGCACATTTCTAGAACATTTTCCCCTGTTCCCAAACACACACCAAAGTCCTACCAGCTAGTTTGAAGAGATTGGGGAGAGAAAGGGAAAATGTCACTGTGATTATAAATGAGAAGTTTTCTTGAGATTCTTTAAGGGAAATAATTAGAAGAAAATATATGGAGGTACCTTGTAGAGTGGGAGAACTTGTCAAGTCTGAAAAGATTATTTGATTCAATTATATTAAACCCCAAAGTATTTTCAAAGGCTTTTTCCTGAAATTGAATGGGTGTATTCTTTTCTTTAGAGATTGTAGGAAAATGATATTCTATTCAGCTTATTGACTTCTTCATTGATCAAAAGTGTCTGTTTAGAAATTGAAAATAGCACGATTAAAGTTCTGTCCAATTATCAAGCATTTATTATAAGTGCCAGATATTGTGTTGAACACTGAAAATTCAAAGAAATAAAACACAGTTCCTGTTCTCAAGGAGATCACTCTCTAAAGGAGAGAAATAATTTGTAATTAATTACGTACAAGCAAGATATTGGTTAGTTGTTATCTTTCATTCTTGAACAGGACCAAAAAGATACCAGTATGTTAGAGTCAAGTTGATGTATTCTGATTCTACTTATTTCATTTTGCCCACTTCAAAACAATTTGATTTGATTTCCCTCAGTGTCTTTTCTCCATTTACTATATCATTTCATTGCATTTATGTATTTTAATTTGTTCAGCCATTCCCAAATTATGAGCATCCCCTTGATTTATAGTACTTTGCCAACACAAAAAAATACTGATATAAATAATTTTGTTCCTATAGAATCTTCTTTCTTTGTTCTCTTTGTATAGACCTACTAATGGTATTACTGTTTAATAATATTTTGGGAATAGCTCCAAATTTCTTTCCATTATGGCTAGATCTGTTCTCAGTAGTATGAATGGCACATGAACTTGCTAATTTTTTTTACAGCTTTGACTGCTTTGATTATTTTCCTTTTTTTAGGTGTGGGGGGGTAATTGTTACCTATCTGGCATATATGAGGTAGAAACTCAAGAGTTTGTTTAATTTGCATTTTTCTAATGTTCACTGATTTGGAGAGTTTTTAAAATGTGACTATTGACATCTTGTATTTTTTTCCCTAAGAACTAACTTTTTCATACTCCCTTACTAATTATAAATTGAAGGATGACTTATTTTTGTAAAATTTTAATAAGTTCCTTATGAATCTTAGAAATGAAACCTTTATCAAAGAAGTTTACTAAAGTTATTTTCCCTACCTCCCCAGTTATCTACTTCTCTTCAAATATTGACTGCATAGAATATGCTTGCACCAAACTTCTTTAGGTTTCTGTAATCAAAATTGTCTATTTAATATTCTTGGTTGGGGATGTCTTCTCTCTATAATCATGACTCTCAAAGATAATTTCTTCCTTGTTTCTTGAATTAGTTTATATGATATGACCTTTTATGTCTAGGTTATGATTCCATTTGGAATGTATCTTATTATATGGTGTGAGGTATTGGTTTAAATCTAATTTCTGCCAGACTCCTGTTCATTTTTCCCAACATTTTTTAGTCATAGTGACTAATAATAGATACAGTTACTTTTGCATGTTATATACTTTCCCACTGATCAAGGCCCTATTTTTAAAACAACAATTTAAAATTAATTAAATTAATTAAATTAATTAAAATTAATTAAAACTAATTTTAAAAAAAGATTAGTTGTTTTAATGATTCCTGTTTTAGTAATACTTAAAGTCTGCTATTGGATCTATGCTACTAGACTCACTTTCTGTTTTTAAGTTTTTTTTTTTTTTTTCATTATTTCCTTGAGATGTTTGAGCTTTTGTTTATCCAAATAGTTTCAGAGTTATTTTTCTTAAAAATATAAAGTAACCCTTAAATAGTTGGATTGGTAAGCATTGAATAAGTGGATGAATTTAGGTAGTATCATTTTTATCATCTTGGTTTAGGCTATATTTCTCTAATCATTTAGGTTAATTTTCATTTCCATAACTAGGAATTTGTAATTATATTTATATTAATTCCTATTTGAGTCTGGTAGGTAGACTCTTTTTTCATATACTTTATCCCTATTTTAAATACATTTTTCTTTTTAGCTCTTCTTGTTGTATTTTGCTGATAACATACAGAAATGCTGATGATTTATTTGGATCCACCTGTATACTACAATTTTCTCAATTAGTGTTTCAATTATTTTGGGGGTTGATTTTGTGGGATTTTTGGAATACGCTTTTGTATTAGCTCTAAAAAGTAGTAATTATGTTTCCTTTTATAACTATTTCTTTATTTCTTATTTTTATACTTAGCATATTTAACACTACATCTAACAGTAAGGTGATAATGGATATTTTTGCTAAAATCCATCTCTTTTTGGAAAAGTCTCTAGATCATTCCGCCTACATATTACCTTTTAGTTTTAGATGTGGCTTATTAATCATGTTGATGGAGAGTCAAGTTTTCCCTAAGTTTTCTAAAATGTTTAGCAACAGAATTTTAGGCACAAGTTTGCTAGAAACAATTTTGTTTTAACTTAACATAATTCTGATAGCTAATCATTTCTAGGTTAGAAGGAGAGAGTGGCCAAATTGGAGTTGTCCCCCCTTCCTCTTGGACATTTCTCCTACAATAAGATAATTTGAGGAAACATTTATAGGAATCTTAAACAAGGGAAAGAACATAGTTTATTAAAATATAGTTTAGGGTTAAACTTCCAAATCATTTCTTCTCAGTTATTTCCTTGACCATACTCCTCACAGAATGAAAAGAATTCCTTCCTTGTGATCAATATTAAAATCCCTTCTGAATAAGAGAAAAAGGCAATTCCCTTTGGTATCTTGTGGCACTAGTCTTTTACGTCAGTGAGGAGGCAATGATCTTACTTACAATGAGTTGTTTGGTTCTTAAGCATAATATATTTCCCTAAGGAAGAATTTTGCTTTTGTGCTGCTTTCCTAAGAAGAAAAATCTACAGAATTTTAGATTAGCAAAATAGTATCTTCAGTTGAACAAAAAGGGAAGATTTTTGATATGTTTCCAAAATGTTCACATAGGGTATATTGGCCTTTAGTTTTCTGCTGTTTGGCTTGCTTAGGTAACATGTTAGTATTTATATCATAAAATAATGTTGGTAGGATCTCGTCTTTTGCATTTGTGGGGGTAAAATGTGTGATATTGGAATTATTTTTTTCTTTGGATGGCAGAATTTGCTAATAAATCCATTTGATTCAGTCTTTTTTCCACATTGCATTGGGAATTCATTTATGTGTTGTTCATTATTTTTTTTTTCTGAGAGTGACTTTTTAAAAAATTTTTATTCTGTTATTTCAGAATATTTTTATTTTTTATATTTCTTTTATATCTTATATTTATATATATATATATATGTTTATTTACTTCATTTAAGTTATTGGTTTTATTGGCATGCAGCTGATCAATATAATTTCTACTAATATTATTTATTTCTTCTTTACTAGTGAATTCTCCTTTTTTACTTAATTCTGCTTACTTGATTTTCTTCTTTCTTCTTTCTTCTTTTAAAACCAATTAGCTAATGTTTTTTTTTTTTACATACTTTACTTTTTAAAGTAGCTCTTACCTTTATTTTATTAATCAATTTTATTTGAAATTTAGTACAATCTCAATTAAGTTTCAGGACTTCTAATTTGGTTATTAATTAGAATTTAAAATTTTTATTTTATATTTTAGGTTTTTTAAAATTGTACATCAAAATGTATTGATTTATTATTTCTCTTTATTGCTTTATGGAAAATGATTAAAGATACATTTTTCCCCCCAAGGACTAATTTGCTTGTATCTCCAAAATTTTGATGTATTGTCTCATTTTCATCATTTTGTTTAAACAAATTTTCAACAATTTTTATGAATTTTTTTGACAACCAATTTTGGGGATTAAGTTATTTAGTCTCCAGTTAATTTTAAACTTTTTAAATGACTCTGTTTTGAATGTAATTTTATTGCATCATGATCAATATAATGTAATATGCTAAATATGGATTAAGTTAAATACCTACCACGTGCCAGGAATGTGCCACTGGAGAAACAAATAAGAAAAAGTAAAACATTCCTTGCCCTAAAGGAGATTATAATCTAATGAAGGAAGACAAGACACAAAAAGAAAGATGAAAAGAAGAATTGAGTAGCACATGAGTTGGTAGACTTAGAGATATAATGATGATGATGATGGAGTTAAATTCAAAGGGTGAACTGTTGGAAAAAGAAGACTAAAATGTTTAGCAACAGAATTTTAGGCTAGGTTTCTGACTCCCTTTTAAATGGAGACTTTGGGAGAAATTTTTCTTTACCTTCCAACAATCAATAAAGACTTATAAAGTAAGTACATAGTATGTGCCAAGCATTGTGCAATGTTCTGGATATACAAATATGAAATAAAGACAATGCTAGTAATTTTATGGCAGTTAAAAGTAAGAAGAACTGATTTCTCCTATGTATTTAGTAGTTCAAATTTTGGCCACTTCCTGCAAAAACAAACTATCAAAACTGTGCCTCTTCCATTTGCTCTATACTTTTATATGTATTCTATTGCCTGCTAAATAAAGAGAATCTGGTGGCTACTAATTCTTGTTGCATGCTTTTTTCATTTAAAAAAATAAATTATCTTTCATTTTCATTTACTTACTCTTGCCAATATAATCACCTCCACAGTAATATTCCCAATGAACACAAAATAGAGAGAGAAATATAGATCAGTAAAATTAGCATAACAATGAACTCAGTTTTTTATATTCTACATCCTTAGTTCTTGTCTTTGCAAAAAAAGGAAGAAAATGCATCCTCATATATCTTCTTTGAATTAATTTGTTTGTTATAACTTCTCAACATTAATTTTAGTTGTTTATTAATTGGTTTTCATTTTTATCCTTTATAATATTAATTTTGTTTTTACTTTTTTCCATTTGTATTGTTGAAATCACTATATTATTGGTAATTCTATTTATTTTATATCAATTAGTATGTCTTCAAGATGGCAATGTGGAGGCAGATAGCTGCTTGAGCTCTGTGTTTTCTCTCAGAACTTACTTCATCAAGCCTTAGAGTTAATGCTTGACCAGAAAAGAAACCCACAAATAATCACCAAGAGAAGACATCCTTGAAATTCACCAGAAAAGGTCTATGTTTGCTCAGGAGAGGGTTGAACAGACTGGGCCCAGACTGAGGGCAGGCAGCCAGAGCGAGACAGACAGCTCACACAGCTCAGACCAGAGGGGGGAGGGGTACGATCTCTGCCGTTTCTGTGAAAAGGCTTTTACCCCAGTGTGGATATTTCATCTTGGCAGCAAGACAGGAGCAGGGAAAGGGTGTAAACACCAGAGGTGAATACTAAAACCCCAGAAAGCTAGTGTCTCTCGGAACCCGGCTACCCCCAACCCCCATCTGGAGTGACTCAGCTCATTCTCAGAGCCTCAGAGCACAGACGCAGCACAGCCATCACTGTTCTGTTAGTGGCTCTCTGCTGCCCTACCACCAGTCTGTAGAGGAAGCCCATTAACACCATTAAGCCCCATCCCCCCCTAAACAGACCAATTGTTTCTCTTGTCAATTTGTTTTCTTCCATTCCACTCTTGACAAAATGAACAAAAAATTCAAAAGGGCTCTAACCATTGACAGCTTCTGTATGGAGAGAGAGCAGACTTCAAATAGTGAGGAGACTAAAAACAGACTCTCCCCAGAGGAACCCCCTAAGGGGGATATGAGCTGCTCCTCAATACAAAAGAATCTCATAGAGGAAATCAAAAAGGCTCTCACAAGAGAGCTGGAAGAGAAATGGGAAAAGGAAAGGTAAGCTTGGAAAGAGAGCCTGGAGAAGTCATCCAGAGTGGATAAAGAGATCAAATCATTGACAAACAAAATTAGTGAATTAGAAAAGGCAAACAACTCCAAGGAAAACAGGATTAGTGAATTGGAAAAGGTAAACAACCCCAAGGAAAACAGGATTAGTGAATTGGAAAAGGTAAACAACTCCAAGGAAAACAGGATTAGTGAGATGGATAAAGAAATCAGCTCTCTAAAAAATAAAATGGATAAAATGGGAAAAAAGTCCATAGAAGATAAAAACACAATTGGACAATTACAAAAAGATATAAAAAAAGTGAGTGAAGAAAATACATCATTGAAAATTAGACTGGAACAAGTAGAAATGAATGACTCAAGGAGAAACCAAGAGGTAGTCAAGCAAAACCAGAGAAATGAAACAATTGAAAAGAATGTCAGGTACCTTATTAGAAAGACAACAGACCTGGAAAACAGATCCAGGAGAGACAATTTGAGAATAATCAGACTCCCTGAAAAATGTGAGGAAAAAAAGAGCTTGGACACTATTTTCGAGGAAATTATCAAAGAGAACTGCCCAGACATTTTAGAAACAGAGGGTAAAATAGACATTGAAAAAAATTAATTGGTCACCTACTGAAAGGGACCCTAAAATCAAAACGCCAAGAAATATAGTGGCCAAGTTCAAGAACCATCAGACAAAGGAAAAGATATTGGAAGCTGCTAGAAAAAAACAATTCAGATATGGAGGATCCACAATAAGGATAACCCAGGATCTAGCAGCGTCCACATTAAAAGAACAAAGGGCCTGGAACATGATATTCCAAAAGGCTAAGGAACTTGGTATGCAGCCAAGAATAACTTACCCAGCAAGAATGAGCATTGTTTTCAAGGGAAGAAGATGGACATTTAACAAAATAAATGAATTCCATCTATTCTTGATGAAAAAACCAGACCTACATAAAAGGTTTGATCTTCAAATACAGAACTCAAGAGGTTTCTAAAAAGGTAAAAAGAAATCTTGAGAACTATGCTTCTGCCATAAAAATATGTAAAGAACATATGTATAATTTGTCCTAGAAACTAGAGGTGGAAAGGAAATTATATCATAAAAAAGTGTAAAGTGGTGGTACTACATCTCATGAAGAGGCAAAGGTAACCTATTATATCTGAGAGAAAGAAAGGAGGGAGATGAACATAGTATGTATCAATAGACATATTCGATTTATGGTGAAACTTCTTCCACTTCATTGAAAAGTGAGAGGGAAGGAGTAAGCTAAGGGGAAGGGAATACAGAAATTGTGAGGAAAAGGGGTAAAATAAGGGGAGGAACTTTAAGGTGGGGGAAGGATCCTAAAAAGGGAGGGCTGTGAAAAGCAAGTGTTGTTCACAAGTTTAATACTGGGTAGGGGGGTAAGAGGGAAGGAAAGGGGAAAAGCATAAGCAGGGGTTAATAGGATGTCAAGCAATATAGAATTAGTCATTCTAACCATAAATGTGAATGGGGTAAACTCCCCCATAGAGAGGAAGCAGTTAGCAGACTGGATTAAAAGTTAGAATCCTACTATATGTTGTTTACAGGAAACACACCTGAAACAAGATATATTCAAACTAAAAGTAAAAGGGTGGAGCAGAATCTACTATGCTTCAGGTGAAGCCAAAAAAGCAGGGGTAGCCATCCTCATCTCAGATCAAGCAAAAACAAAAATTGATCTAATTAAAAGATATAAGGAAGGGCATTATATCCTGCTAAAGGGTAGCATCAATAATGAAGAGTATCAATATTAAACATATACGCACCAAGTGGTGCAGCATCTAAATTCTTAAAAGAGAAATTAAGAGAGCTGCAAGAAGAAATAGACAGCAAAACTATAATTGTTAGGATTATTAGGTGAGAACTCAGGTAGTCTGGACAATGACAAGGTGAGAATTCAGGTTGTCTGGACAATTACAAGGTGAGAACTCAGGTTGACTTGATAGTTCTCTGGCTCAGATTCTAACAGGAGCAAGCTCATTGCTTGGAGTACTTCTTCCCAGAAGCCCTTGCATTATCCCACACCCATTCTCTGGGAGGATAAAAGAGGCAACATTGGGCCTGGACAAGAAGTCTGGACTGGGGAAGGACAAGAGCTGGAGAAGATTCAGAGCCAGGATTCAGGAAGAAGAAGAGGCTGGCTGGAGGCTCCAGAAGCCTCCCAAGAAACCTGCTCATAGAGGAAAAGATTATACAGAAAAGAAACCTCCTCCCAAAGAAGGATCACAACTGAGAGACAATCAGAACTTTACATTTGGCACCCAACATGGGGCCAGGACTTTTCCTTATTCTGACAAGGACTTATTCTGAGCCCTTCAGAGGAGCTAGACTGGACCATAGCAATTTGGCACCTGAACAGGGACCGACACAATCCTGATTCCAGTGGAAAAGCCTCCAATCCAGATCTCAGTCTCTCTGACCCAGAACCGTGAGTAACGAGGAAACTTTGTTAAAGCTTAAGTGAGCATGCTAATAGATAAATAAGGAACTTAACTTGTTAAGGGCTAGACCAGCAATCTCTTATAGCTGAAATGGGGCAGATGTTAGCTAAATACAATCTCTTGACCTCAGCCGACTCAACCCCAGCCCCAGAGGCAGCCTCAGCTCCAGCCCCATTCAGGAGTGGTACTATAGAGAGTATAATCAATATAATTGAGGAGCAGAGTTTACTTGTAACCTGGGTACAGATTGCTAAACTCTTGGCTGCATGAAGACGCACATCCCCTTGGTTTTTAGAGGAAGAAAAGATAGATGTAGATAAATGGAAGCTAATGGGATTTGAAATGAAAGAATTTCATGCAAAAAATGGGCCTCATTCAATTTCTGCAGAAGTATTTTATATCTACAATATAGTTCAATTAGCCTTAAACTATCAAGCAAGTTGTAGGAGAAGGAAAAGTTTTAAAAATGAACAGAGGAGGAAGTGTGAGGAAAAAAGGAAAGATCAAGATCTTGCCCTAGAGCAAGAGGATTTAAATGAGGAATTAGGGTATGATTCTCTTGAAGAAGCTTCAACCCTGCCTAGAGAACAGATTATTGACAGGCCCACATCAACCCCACCTTCAGAGGTAGAGGAAGAAGAAGGAGGGGAAGAGGCAGAAACACAAACAGAATTGCCTGTGAAGCAGCCTAAGCCTATGACAAGATTAGAAAAAACATTGGTTAAAGCTAAGAGAGAAGGACAGGATATAAGTGATTTTATACATGCATATCCTGTGATTGAAGAGATTGATTCTGTAGGTCATAAGAGGAGAAAATATGCACCTTTAGATTTGAATAACATTAAGGATTTGAAAAAAGGTTGTACCCTTTATGGGGCTACATCAGCTTATGTTAAAATGTTACTAGATGGTTTGTCTTATGAAGTCCTAACCCCAAATGATTGGAAATCCATAGCAAGGACATGCCTGCAACCTGGAGAAAATTTGCTATGGCTTGCGGAATTTCATGAATTATGTAAAATTCAAGTCAGATGCAATTTGGAAATAGGAGTTAACACACAATTCACTTTTGAGCACTTAGCTGGTGAAGGTCGGTATGGAGAGAATTCAGAACAGATTAATTATACCATGACAATATATGAGCAAATTGCTAAGGCTGCAATAAAAGCTTGGGGTGTCCTCCCTGGACAGAAAGATTGGGGAGAGGCTTTCCCTAAAATAGAGCAAGGTCCCAATGAACCTTTTGCAGATTTTGTGGGACGTTTGCTTTTTACACCCGGGCAATGATGAATGTGAAAGACAGGATCCCTCCTGGCAAGGGACTTCTAGAGAAACTCGGTGATGTTTTCAATGTGGAAAAATTGGGCATCTAAGAGCTCAGTGTATATATGGAGATAGAGTGAGAAGACAGGGTGAGAGAAGACCTAAAACTCCATGTCCAAAATGCAACAGAGGACTCCACTGGGCATCAGAGTGTAGAATAATTCAGGGAAATGGGATGCGGGGCCCAGGTGCAGGGGCTCAGACAAAAAATACTTGGGGCATGATGGCAGCTGATGTTACACCCAAAGAGCCTTTAGAAGGTCAGGATTCTGATTTGATCAACCAGAAGAAAAGTATTCACATTGCAGAAAGGGATTACCTGATAAGTCAGCCAAAAACCAATCAGATTGCAAAAATGGATTACACTTGGGGAGAATACAGGCCTTTTAAACCAACAGGGCTGTGTCCAGTGCAAACAACTCCAATGTAATTGCCAGATGATGAGAAGAGATTTAGAAAGTGGTAAATAGAAGGAAATTAGATAGGTTGGCTGCCTGGGAGAGAGGGTTTGCTTTTATTTCTTCAGCAGGAGAAGGAATCAGATGGGTGCCAACGAGTTGTATTCACCTTGTCCATCAGAGAGAGACAGAAAAAGAGAAAGACCTCAAAAATAAAGGAGAAAATCTAAGAAACATCTGGCACTGAAAGATCATGGCTAATAAGAAGACTGTTAAAGAACTTTAAAAACCAGCAGGAATCATTGGATTTCCTAACACAAGATGAGACTAATGGACAATGGACTTATGGACATTTAAAAATTCTCAATTTATGATTATTTGATCATGTTATTTGTTATATACTTCTAGCATGTATTATGTTACTATGTTACTATGTGCTTATGTAATTTATGTAATTATGTGTAATACCTCCCATATTGATGGATTTATGTTTCAAGGTCATGACTATCCTATGTTCTAAATGAAAAGAAAGGGGGAGATGTTAGGATTGCTAGGTGAGAACTCAAGTTGTCTGGACAATTACAAGGTGAGAACTCAGGTTGACTTGATAGTTCTCTGGCTCAGATTCTAACAGGAGCAAGCTCATTGCTTGGAGTACTTCTTCCCAGAAGCCCTTGCATTATCCCACACCCATTCTCTGGGAGGATAAAAGAGGCAACATTGGGCCTGGACAAGAAGTCTGGACTGGGGAAGGACAAAAGCTGGAGGAGATTCAGAGCCAGGATTCAGGAAGAAGAAGAGGCTGGCTGAAGGCTCCAGAAGCCTCCCAAGAAACCTGCTCATAGAGGAAAAGATTATACAGAAAAGAAACCTCCTCCCAAAGAAGGATCACAACTGAGAGACGATCAGAACTTTACATATAATAGTGGGAGATCTCAACCTTGCACTCTCAGAATTAGATAAATCAAACCACAAAATAAATAAGAAAGAAGTCAAAGAGGTAAATAGAATACTAGAAAAGTTTGATATGATAGATCTTTGGCAAAAGCTAAATGGAGACAGAAAGGAGTATACTTTCTTCTCAGCAGTTCATGGAACCTACACAAAAATTGATCATATACTAGGGCATAAAAACCTCAAAATCAAATGCAGTAAGGCAGAAATAGTAAATGCATCCTTTTCAGACCACAATGCAATCAAAATTACATTTAATAAAAAGCCAGGGGAAAATAGACCAAAAAATAATTGGAAACTAAATAATCTTATACTAAAGAATGATTGGGTAAAACAACAAATCATAAACATAATTAATAACTTCACCCAAGAGAATGACAATAATGAGACATCATACCAAAATGTGTGGGATACAGCCAAAGCAGTAATAAGGGGAAGTTTTATATCTCTACAGGCCTACTTGCATAAAATAGACAAAGAGAGGGCCAATGAATTGGGCTTACAACTAAACTTACTAGAAAAGGAACAAATTAAAAACCCTCAGACAAACACAAAACTTGAAATTCAAAAAATAAAAAGTGAGATTAATAAAATTGAAAGTAAAAAAAAAAAAACAACTATTGAATTAATTAATAAAACTAAGAGTTGGTTCTATGAAAAAAAACAGCAAAATAGACAAACCCTTAGTAAACCTGATTAAAAAAAGGAAAGAGAAAAAGCAAATTGTTAGTCTTGTAAATGAAATGGGAGAACTCACCACTAATGAAGAAGAAATTAGAACAATAGTTAGCAGCTACTTTGCTCAACTTTATGCCAATCAATTCGATAACTTAAATGAAATGGAAGAATACCTCCAAAAATATAGCTTGCCCAAATTAACAGAGGAAGAAGTAAGTAGCCTAAATAGTCCCATCTCAGAAAAAGAAATAGAACAAGCTATTAACCAACTTCCTAAGAAAAAATCCCCAGGACCAGATGGATTTACATATGAATTCTACCAAACATTTAAAGAACAATTAACTCCAATGCTATATAAACTATTTGAAAAAATAGGGATTGAAGGAGTCCTACCAAATTCCTTCTATGATACAGACATGGTACTGATACCTATACCAGGTAGATTGAAAACTGAGAAAGAAAATTATAGACCAATTTCCTTAATGAACATTGATATTAAAGTCTTAAATAAGACATTAGCAAAAAGACTTCAGAAAATCATCCCCAGGGTAATACACTATGACCAAGTGGGATTTATACCATTAATGCAGGGCTGGTTTAGTATTAGGAAAACTATTAGTATAATTGACCATATTAATAATCAAATTAATAAAAACCATATGATCATCTCAATAGATGCAGAAAAAGCATTTGATAAAACCCAACATCCATTCCTACTAAAAACGCTTGAGAGTATAGGAATAAATGGACTATTCCTTAAAATAATAACGAGCATATATTTAAAACCTTCAGTAACCATCATATGTAATGGCGATAAACTAGAACCTTTCCCTGTAAGATCAGAAGTGAAACAAGGTTGCCCACTATCACCATTAGTATTCAATATAGTACTAGAAACTCTAGCTTCAGCAATAAGATCCGAGAAAGAGATTCAAGGAATTAGAGTAGGAAAAGAGGAAATCAAATTATCACTCTTTGCAGATGACATGATGGTTTACTTAGAGAACCCCAAAGACTCTGCTAAAAAGCTATTAGAAATAATTCAGAGTTTTAGCAAAGTTGCAGGATACAAAATAAATCCACATAAATCCTTAGCATTTTTATACATTACCAACACAATCCAACAGCAAGAGATACAAAGAGAAATTCCATTCAAAATAATGGTCGATAGTATAAAATATTTGGGAATATACCTACCAAAGGAGAGTCAGGAATTATATGAGCAAAATTACAAAACACTTGCCACAAAAATAAAGTCAGATTTAAATAATTGGAAAGACATTAAGTGCTCTTGGATAGGCCGAGCGAATATAATTAAGATGACAATACTCCCTAAACTAATCTATCTATTTAGTGCTATACCAATCAGACTCCCAAGAAACTATTTTAATGACCTAGAAAAAATAACAACAGAATTCATATGGAAGAACAAAAGGTTGAGAATTTCAAGAGAAGTAATGAAAAAAAAAATAAATGAAGGTGGTCTAGCTGTACCTGATCTAGAACTGTATTATAAAGCAACAGTCACCAAAACCATTTGGTATTGGCTAAGAAGTAGACTAGTTGATCATTGGAATAGGTTAGGTTCATAGGACAAGATAATGAATAAAAATAGCAATCTATTGTTTGATAAACCCAAAGATGCCAAATGTTGGGATAAGAATTCATTATTTGACAAAAACTGCTGGGAAAACTGGAAATTAGTATGGCAGAAACTAGGCATGGACCCACATTTAACACCACATACTAAGATACGATCAAAATGGGTCCAAGATTTAGGCATAAAGAATGAAATCATAAATAAATTGGAGGAACATGGGATGGTTTACCTCTCAGACTTGTGGAGGAGGAAGGAGTTTGTGTCCAAGGGAGAACTAGAGACCATTATTGATCACAAAATAGAACATTTTGATTACACCAAATTAAAAAGTTTCTGCACAAACAAAACTAATGCAAACAAGATTAGAAGGGAAGTAACAAATTGGGAAAAAATTTTTACAGTTAAAGGTTCTGATAAAGGCCTCATCTCCAAAATAGACAGAGAATTAACTTTAATTTATAAGAAATCAAGCCATTCTCCAATTGATAAATGGTCAAAGGATATGAACAGACAATTTTCAGATGATGAAATTAAAACTATTTCCACTCATATGAAAGAGCGTTCCAAATCACTATTGATCAGAGAAATGCAAATTAAGACAACTCTGAGGTATCATTACACACCTGTCAGATTGGCTAAGATGACAGGAATAAATAACGATAATGTTGGAGGGGGTGTGGGAAAACTGGGACACTGATGCATTGTTGGTGGAGTTGTGAAAGAATCCAACCATTCTGGAGAGCAATCTGGAATTATGCCCAAAAAGTTATAAAAATGTGCATACCCTTTGACCCAGCCATACTACTACTGGGCTTATACCCCAAGGAACTACTAAAGAAGGGAAAGGGACCTGTATGTGCCAAAATGTTTGTGGCAGCCCTTTTCATAGTGGCTAGAAGCTGGAAGATGAATGGATGTCCATCAATTGGAGAATGGTTGGGTAAACTATGGTATATGAATGTTATGGAATATTATTGTTCTATAAGAAATGACCAACAGGAGAAATACAGAGAGGCTTGGAGAGACTTACATCAACTGATGCTGAGTGAAACGAGCAGAACCAGAAGATCATTATACACTTCAACAATGATACTGTACGAGGATGTATGCTGATGGAAGTGGATTTCTTCAACATAGAGAAGAGCTAATCCAATTCCAATTGACCAATGATGGAGAGAATCAGCTACACCCAGAAAAGGGACACTGGGAAATGAGTGTAAACTGAGAGCATTTTTTTGTTTTGTTTTGTTTTGTTTTGTTTTTGTTTTTGTTTGTTTTGTTTTGTTTTGTTTTGTTTCTCTTCCAAGATTATTTTTACCTTGAGAATACAATCCTTCCTTTGCAACAACAACAAAATTTGGTTCTTCACATATATATTGTACCTAAGATATACTATAAGATATTAAATATGTATGGGAATACCTGCCATCTAGGGGAGGGGGTGGAGGGAAGGAGGGGAAAAACTCAGAACAGAAGGGAGTACAAGGGATAATGTTGTAAAAAACAAAAACAAAACAAAAAAAACTTACCTATACATATGTACTGTCAAAGAAAATGTTATAATTATAAAAATTAATAAAAAACAAATATTATTTAATAGCCAAAAATTAGTATGTCCTCTCTATATTTCTTTGTATTTATCATATTTATTATTCCTTGAAGAGCAATAATATTCCATTCCATTCATGTATACAAGTTATAATTATTTCCATGGTGCAATTTTTGCAGATGATTAGCACAAGCCCTATAATATATGATTTAAAAATATTTCTTATTTTATTTTATTTTTAGTTCCTAATTCTATCTTTCTCATCCCTCTTCCAGCACTACCTCCTGAATCACATACCACTATCCCCTACCCCATAGAGAAAGCAAGAAAAACAAAGTTTATTCCAAATATATATAATCAGACCAAAGAATAATCCTGCATTAGTAACAATTATTAAAAAATCCTTCAGTACTCTAAATTCATTGCATCTCTGTCTTGAGGTGAGCAGGCTGCATCTTGAGTGCTTTGAAATTGTGATCAGTCATTTTGTTGATCAGAATTCCTAAGGCTTTCAAAATCATTTGTCTTTATAATATGGTTATTGTAAAAAGTGTTATTACTTCCCAGATTTTTAGAAAACCATCCCATCACTTCCTAGAGCAGAATGATATTCTATTTTTATGTATTGTAACTTGTTCAGCCATTCATGAATTGTGGGTATTCCTTTATTTTCTAGTTCTTTGTCAAGAGAGAAAGAGCTGCTTGTTATAAATAGTTTGGTACATACAGTACCATTCCTTTTTCTTTGATATCTTTCAGGTATAGACCCAATAGAGTTATCACTGGATCAAAGAGTATGAATAGCTTAATATCTTTGACAGCATAGTTCTAAATTGTTTCTGGAATGGCTGTATAACTTTACATTTCTACTGCACCAATGCAGCTGCTTTCCTACAATCCTTCCAATATTTGTGATTTTCATTTCTTATAAATGTGCTCAAACTGAGGTGTAAGATGGTAACTCTAAATTGATTTAATTTGAAATTCTCTAATTACTAGTGTTTTAGAACTATGATTATTGATACATTAGATTTCTTCTTCTGAAAAATGTTCATTTATATTCTAGACATTTATTAATTAGGAAATGATTTTTGTTTACATAAATTAAAAGGAGTTTTTTTTTTTTTAACACATCTTAGATATGAGATCATGATCAGAGATTTTTGTTAAGATTTTCTCTCAGTTTTCTGCTTATTTTCAATCCTATATTGTTTTGGTTTCCCTCGTGCAAAATATTTTAAATTATATATATAATCAAAATTGTAGCTTTTGGTGATATCTTAAGCACATTTAGAAAGCATGGAATAATTTATGTCAGATCCCCTACCCCATAGAGATCAGATCTATGAATAAGCAAAGAAGGTACAACCAAACGAGAAACAGAGAGCATTAAAAATGTAAAATAGATAACTTTGAATATCTAAAGTTAAAAAGATTTTGCACAAACAAAACAAATATAACCAAAATCATAAGGAAAGCAAAAACTTGGATTTTTTTTTGCAATCAGTATTTTTTTTAAAAAGGCCTCATTTCTCAACTATATAGAGAACTACCTAATTTATTTAAAAAATACAAATCATTCTCCAATTGATAGTCAATGGATATGAACAGATAGTTTTCAGATAAGGAAATCAAAGTTATCTATATTCATATAAAAATACTCCAGAGTACAGAGGGTGGAACCAAGATATCAGAGTAAAGTCCAGAAGCTGCTTGATGTCTCCCAGTTTCCCTCAAAAACCACATGAAACCAAGCCTCTGAACAGGGTCTAATGAAATGAAACCATTCTGTAGCTCAAGACAGATGGGAAAAAAAAAAAAAGTCAGTCTCACTGGGAAAAAATGGTGTGAAGCTCAGGTCAGATACTCTAGGAAACCTAGTGAGAGGGTCTTAATCACAGCAAATCAGCAACTAGGATCCTCAGTTCTGGCTCAGTAAAGGAGTAAATCAATGGGGCAGCCCCCAGTACAAGCTCAGAAGGCAAATTCAGGGAAACCAGGCTGTTTCCTGGAAAGAGCAGACAAGCTATTCCCTACAAACACAAAGACCCTGTTCTCAAAGTCAAGGCTCAGAGCTTCACAGGAAGCTTAGGACAGTGCTACTTTTAACCTAGGAGCAGAGATCAACTGTAAAAGTTAAAAAAAAAGAAGAAGAAGAAGAAGAAGAAGAAGAAGAAGAAGAAGAAGAAGAAGAAGAAGAAGAAGAAGAAGAAGAAGAAGAAGAAGAAGAAGAAGAAGAAGAAGAAGAAGAAGAAGAAGAAGAAGAAGAAGAAGAAGAAGAAGAAGAGGAAATACCAAATGAAAAAGAAAGAATATAAGTAACAAACAAAAAAGAACCTTGACCATAGAAAGCTACTATGGTGACAGGGCAGACCAAAACACAAATCAGACAACGACAGAATATCCACAGAGGAAATCTTAAACTCAAAGAGACTCCTTGGAAATGCTCATAAAAGGCTTCAAAAGGCAAATAAGAGAGATAGAAGGAAAAATGAGAAAAGAAATGAGAGGTATGCATGTGAATATTAACAGTTTGGAAAAGGAAGGAAAAAACTTTTCTGAAGAAAGCAATTACTTAAATAGTAGAATAAACGAAATGGAAAAAGAGATACAAAAGATAACTATTTAAAAATGGAACAGGGCAAATAGAAGCTAATGACTTTGTGAGGCAGCAGTAATCAATCAAACAAACTAAAAAGAATGAAAAAAAGGAAAGAAAATGTGAAATACGTCATTGGCAAAATATCTGACCTGGAAAATAGATCTGGAAAAATCCATTTGAAAATTATTATTCTACCTTAAGGCCTTGACCAAAAAATGAGAGTAGATGACATTCTACAAGAGGTCATTAAGTAAAACTTCCCAGTGTTCCCAAAATAGAGGGAGAAATACTCATTGAAAGAATACATTGATCACCTCTGGAAAAAAACATTCCACAAGGAAAACTCCAAAGAACATTGTTGTGAAACTGAAAAATTACAATCTCAAGGAAAAAAAAATATTACAAGCTGACAGACAAAAACAATTCAAATATCAAGAAGCAATAGTCAGGATTACCCAGGATCTAGGAGCTTCTACAATAAAGAATTTGAGGACTTGGAATATAATATTCTAGAAGGCAAAGAACATGGGATTACAACCAAGAATTAACTATCCACAGAGACCCAATATCATCTTTTAGGGGAGGAGATGGAGCTTCAATGAAGTAAGAGATTTTCAATCATTTTGATTGAAAAAAAAAACAGAACTGAACAGAAAATTTAATCTACAAACACAGGACACAAGAGAACCATTAAGAAGGTAAACAAGGGGGGAAATTACATATATATACATACATATACATATACATACAAGGAGAGACATGTGCAGAGTAAAAGCAAACAGCTGGAACAGAACTTATTTTCTTCAACTAAAGTAAAAACAGCAGGAGTAGCAATTCTGATCTCTTATAAAGCAAAAGTAAAAATAGATCTTATAAAAGAGATAAGGAGGGAAAATACATAAATATATAAATAAACAATACTAAATGGGTATGTACCAATGCTAGAACAAGCAAGTTCCTAGAGATATCAAGCCAGTTACTGGAAAAAATAGACAGCAAAATTATTCAAGTAGGGGGACCTCAAAGTTCCCCTCTCAGAATCAGACAAATCTAATCACAAAATAAACAAGAAAGAAACTAGAGAGGTTAATTGGATCCTGAAAAATCTAGATATGATAGACCTCTGGAGAAAATTAAATAGATACAGAATTGAATGCACCTTTTTCACAGTAGTACATGACACTGTCACAAAAATTGAATCAGGACAGAAAAGTCTCACAATCAAATGCAAAAAGACAGAAATAGTAAATGCTTTCTTTTCAGACCACAATGCAATAATAATTATATTCAGTAAAGAGCCAGGAAAAGATAGACTAAAAAAGCCAATTGGAAATTAAATAATTTAATTTTAAATAATGAGTGGGTCAAAACAACAAATCTTAGAAACAATACATTATTTTATCCAAGAAAATGACAATAATGAGACAATATATCAAAATCTATGGAATGCATCCAAAGTAGTTCTTAGGGAAATTTTTATAATTCTTAACAGCTACATAAATAAAATGGAGAATGAGGACATCAATATATTAGGCATACAATTTAAAAAGCTAGGGAAAAAAACTAATTTAATACCTCCAATTAAATACCAAATTAGAAAATTTGAAACTCAAAAGAAACTAAGAAAATGATAGAACTAATAAACAAAACTAAGATTTGGTTTTTATAAAAAAACCCAACAAAATAAATCAACTTTTGGTTAATTTGGTCAGAAAAAGGAAAGAAAAAAAAATCAAATCATCAGAATCAAAAATGAAAGAGGTAAACTTACCACCAATGAAAAAAAAAATTGAAGAAATAATTAAAAGCTATTTTGCCCAACTCCATGGCAGCAAATCTCACAGTCAAACTGAAATGTATATATACAAATATATAAATTGCTCAGATTAACAGAAAAGGAAAGACATTACTTAAATAATCCCATTTTAGTAAAAGAAATTGAAGAAACTAGTAATTGACTCCTAAGTAAAAATCTCAAGGGCCAGATGAATTTGCAAATGAATTCTACCAAACATTTTTAAAAAAATTCTAATACTATGTAAACTATTTGGAAAAATAAGTAAAGAAGGAGTTTTGTCAAATTCTTTCTATGACACAAATATGGCATTGATACCTAAACTTGGAAGGATTGAAACAGAGAAAGAAAATTACAGACCAATCTTCCTAGTGAATATTGATGCAAAAAAAATTAGATAAAATATTAGCAAAGAGATTACAGCAATTTATCAGCAGGATAATACACTATGCCCAAGTGGGATTTATGCCAGGAATGCAGTGTTGGTTCAATATCAGGAAAACTATTACCATAATCAACCATATCAATAACAAAACTAAAAGAAATCACATGATAATCTCAATAGATGCAGAAAAAAAAAAAAAAAACTTTTGACAAATACAGCACCCATTCCTATTGAAATACTAGAGAGCATTGGGATAAAGGGAGTTTCCTTAAAATAATAAACAGTATGTATCTAAAACTTACAGCAAGCATTATTTATAATGGAGAGGAGCTAGATGCATTCTCAATAAGATCAGAGATGAAACAAGGATGCCCATTATCACCACTATTATTCAAATTTGTACTAGAAATGTTGGCTTTAACAATAAGAAAAGAAAAATAAATTAATGAAATTCGAATAGGTAACAATAAGCATCATTCTTTGCAGACAATATGATGATTTACTTAGAGAATATGAAAAAAGTCATCAAAATATATGGAAATAATTTATAGCTTTAGCAAAATTCCAGGATACAAAATAAACCCACATAAATCATGGGTATTTCTGCATATTAATGACAAAGCCTATCAGCAAAAGATAGAAAGAGAAATTCCATTTAAAATCACTGTGGACAAAATAAAATACTTGAGGCTTTATCTGCCAAGACAAACCTGAGAACTTTATGAATAAAGTTACAAAACACTTTTCATACAAATAAAATCCGATCTAAATAATTGGAAAAATATTAATTGTTCATGAGTAGGCTAAGCTAAATAATAAAAATGATAATTCTGCCTAAATTGGTCTACTTATTGCCATACCAATCAAACTCCAAAACATTCCTTTTTATAACTGTTAAGGACAATGACTAAGTGAAGTTGAAGGCCAATTCTCCAAGAGCCTCCACAGCTATGAATCCTAACATTAGGAGTTGAAAAGCAGCCTTTGCAGATGTTCCTTGTGAATGAAATAAATTGGAGATAGAAGGAAGAGGAGAGAGGTCAGAGAATGCAACTGCCTCTCAGCCTCCTTGTATCATCATCATCTGTTGTGACCCTGGATATCTTAGAATCAGCTGGAGTCAAGATAAGCAAAAGTCTTTATTCTTGGTCTTTTGGGGTTCAAGTAAGGGGATTAGATATAGGAATTTCTACACTTTCTTCCTTTCTCTCTAAGGCCAAAGAATGAATCCTCCTTCTCCTACTCCACCCACTGATCTCTCTTCTCTTCTCTCACCACACCCACAGATCTAGCCAACACAGAGTTGAGTAGGGTCATCCTCCAAACATGTTAATAGAGAATTGTCCAATTGGTGATTAGCCCTAAGTGCTAGGTTACCTTGCATCTAGGTTAAATACATCTGCTCAGTTCTAACCCTTTACAATCATCCTTGCACATCCATTCTACAGGTCTGAATTAGACTTCCAGCAGCCACTGGCAGATGGATCACAACATAGAACTATAAAAAATTACAAGATTCATATGGAAGAACAAAAAGTTAAGAATATCAAGTGAATTTATGAAAAGATACAAAACACGGTAGCTTAGCAGTACCAAACCTAATATTATATTATAAAGCAGCAGTAATCAAAACCATTTGGTACTATCTAAGAAATAAATTAGTAGATCAGTGAAATAGATTAGTTACACATTACCCAATAAAGACCTATAATAATTTAGTGTTTGACAAACTCCCAAATTTCAGTTTCTGAAATAAGAACATACTCCTTGACAAAAATTTCTAGAAAAACTATAAAATAAAATGTCAGAAATTCAGCGTAGACCTATATTTCACACCCCATACCAAAATAAGTTCAAAATGGACATGATTTGAGCATAAAGGAGGATACCATAAATGAATCAGAAGAACCAGAGATAACTTACCTATCTGATCTTTGGAGAAGGAAGAAATTTATGACCCCTTGTAAAGGTCCTGTTGTCTCTAAGTTATAATCCTTCTCTGGGAGGAAATTTCTTTTCTGTAAAATCTTTTCCTCTGTGAGCAGGTTTCTAGGGAAGCTTCTGGAGCCTCCAGCCAGAGCAAAGGTACAATCTTGAATCCTCTTCTTCCTGAATCCTGGCTCTGAATCTCCTCTAGCTTCCCTGAAGTTCTCCCAGGAAGTTTTGTTCTTCTCCCAGTGTAGACTCTCCTTCCAGACTGCCATCTAAACTCAATCTCCCAGTATAGACTAGACTCCTTGCCTGACTGCCCTCCTCTTTTATCCTAGCAGAGATTGAGCTAGTGAGAACTCAGGGGCCTTCGGGAAATACTTCAACCAATGAACTTGCTCCTTTTAAAGGTGCAAACTCCTTTCAAATTTTTAAACTCCTTTTCAGAAGTCTAAAGGTGTAAACTCTGAGCTAGAGAATTGTTTAGACAACCTGAGGTATCACCTTGTAATCCTAACAACCCCTAAACTAGAGAATATTATGAAAGGCAAAATAGACAACTTTAATTACATTAAATTAAAAAGTTTTTACACAAACAAAATCAACAGAAACAAGATTAAAAAGAAAGCACAAAAGTGGGAAAATATATACAGGCAATATTTCTGATAAAGGTCTCATTTCTAAAATATATAAAGAACTGTGTCAAATTTATAAGAATACAAGTCATTGCCCAATTGATAAATTGTCAAAGGATATGAATCGACAATTTTCAGATGGCAAAATTAAAGCCATAGCCATATAATTATATGAAAAAATGCTCTAAATTGCTATTGATTAGAGATATACAAATTAAAACAACTCTAATGTACTATAGGAAAAGATAATGATAAATGTTGGAAGGGATGTGGGAAAACTGGGACATGAATGCATTATTGGTGGAATTGTGAAATGATCCAACCATTCTGGGAGCTATGCCCAAAGGGCAATAAAACTATGCATACCCTCTGACCCAGCAGTGCCATGAGGGAAAAGGATCCACATGTACAAAAATGTTTGTAGCAGCTCTTTTTGTGGTAGCAAACATTTGGAAAATGAGTAGATACCCCTCAATTGAGAGATGGCTGAATAAGCTCTGGGATATGAAGTTAATAGAATATTATTGTTTTTTTTAAAACATGATGAACAAGCTGATTTTAGAAAAGCCTGGAAAGATTTACATAGATTGATGCTGAGCAAAACAGGCAGAAACAGGCAGGACCAGGCATACATTGTATACAATAACAACAAGAATGTGTGATGATTAACTATGAAATACTTGATTCTTTTCACTAGTTCAGGGATGGAAAGTAATCCCAATAGACTTTGAACAGAAAATGTCATCTGCATCAAGAAAAAGAACTAAGGAGACTGAATTTAAATCAACACATGCTATATTCACTTCTTTTCTCTGTTTTTTCTCTCTCTCGTAGTTTTCCCCTTTTGCTCCGATTTTTCTCTCTCAATATAATTCATAAAGCAATATGTATTAAAAATAAATAAAATTACTACAATAAAAAGTAAAATGAAAAATGTGCTCTAAATTCTGCCAATTAGAGAAATGCAAAGAAAAATGTGTGAGGTAGCATCTCACAACTATTAGATTAGCTAATTGACAAAAAAAGTAAAATTATGGCTGTTGGAGAGAATGTGGGAAAGCTGATACCTTAATCCATTGTTGTGAACCAAATCAATCAATCTGAAGAACAATTTGAAATTATGTCCAAAGGGCTACAAAACTGTGTATACCCTCTGATCCAGCAATACCAGTGCTAAATATATATCCTAAAGACATTAAAAATAAATGGAAAGGGAAGGCCTACATGGACAAAAATATTTTAGCAGCTGTTTTTGTTGTTTTTGAGAATTAGAAATCAAAGGGATGCCCATCAGTTGGGGAATGGCTACAATATATGGCTTATGATGGTGATGGAATACTATTGTCCTATAAGAAATTATGATCAGGCAGATTTCAGAAAAACCTGAAAAGACTTATATGAACTGATGCAAACTTAGGTGAACAGAACCAAGAGAATGTTATACATATCAACAGCAATATTATTCCATTAAGAATTGTGGGTGACAGCTATCTTCAGCAATACAAAAGATCTAAGAAAATCTCAAAGATTTTCTCCTCTCAAGAAAGAACTTACAGTGTTTAAATACTTAAACATGCTATTTTCTTTTTCATTCTTTTTCTTTTGAGTCTTAATATAAAATTATTAAGATCAGAAGTTTTACAAAATTGCACATATATAACTTAGATCTCATTGCTTGCCTTCTCAAGGAAGAGTAAGTGGAGGTAGGGATAACATTTGAAACTCAAAACTTTTAAAAAATGTTAAAACTTGTTTTAATAAGCAATCAGGGACAATTAAATATACATATGTTTATATATTTAATTATACAATTTACTTTCTATGACCTCTTGTTAGGTCATGAAATCTTACTCTGTTCATATATATGAAAGATGATTTCTTCTATACTCCTATGCTCTAAACTATTTCTAACTATTTCTAAATTATATACCCATTCAAAGTTTGCTTTGGTATGCAATGCTTGTCTCTATTTCATTTCTATTTTTCTTTCCAATTTTTCCAACCAGTTGTTGAGTGTTAAGTTATTGATCCAATAGTTGAAATCTTTGGGGTTTCTTTTTATTTTTTTTTTTCAAATGCTTGGCCTATTGAGTTTGTTTTCTTTTGAGTACCATGGATCTAATCTCTTCTGCCAGTATTGCTCTCTAATCCAATACCAAATTGTTTGTATGATTATGACTTTGAAATATAGTCTGAGATCTGATATGTTGAGGCTCTCTTCCTTCTTACTTTATTCACTAATTCTCTCAATATTCTTGGCTCTTTATTATTTCAGTTGGATTTTTAAATTATTTTTTTCTAAACTTATGAAGTAATTTTTGGTAGTTTGGTATAGTGTTAAATAAATAAATTTAAGTTGTATTATAATTTGTACTATATTAGGCTAATGTTTATATGAACAGCTAATATTTCTCCATTTATTTATATATTTATTTGTATAAAGTGTTTTAATTGCATTAATTTCATTTCTGTCTTTATCTTGACAGGTAGCTTCTTAAATATTTAATGCTATTTATAGTCATTTTATATGTAATTTCTCTTTCTATTTTTTCCAGTTCAATTTATTAGATAATATACAGAAATGATGATGTTTTTGTTTGTTTTATATTTTTCAGCTTTGCAGATGTTAATTGTTTCAATTAGTTGACTCTCAGGATTTATGAATAAACCATATCATCTTCAAAAAGTACTTTTGGTTTCTTATTGTCTATATTTATGTCTTCATTTTCTTATCATCTTATTTATACAGCTAGCATTTCTAGCACTTTATTGAATAGTGATAATAATCATAGAAATACTTGTTTTATCTCTCATCTTTCTGAAAAGGCTTCTAGTTTATCTCCATTAGAGGTAATGTAGGTTAGGACAGTTATGTTTCTTTTTCTGTTTTCTAGTTTACTTAACCAAAAGGGTCCCTTTTCATGTCAAAGGCTTTTTATGCATGTTAGTATAATTATGTGATTTTTATCACATAGTATGGTCATTTATTGTTAAGGACCATGCCTAGATGAAGGGGCAGGTCAATTTTCTGAGAGCCTCCACAGCTATAAATCATAACATCTGACACAGGTGTTGCTTGTGGACTGGGAATGAAATAAATTGAAGACAGTGGGAAGAGGAGGTAGGTCAGAAAACACAACTGCCTCTCAGGAGAGACATCAGAGAACAGCAACAGTCTCCTTGTATCTTCATCATCATCTGCTCACATAAAGACATCCATTCTACAGATCTGAATTAGACCTCCAGCAGCCATTGGCAGGTAGCTCCCATATCACAACAATTTATTCTTATAATTTTCCTAGTATTGAAGAAATCCAACATTTCTGGCATAAAATCAGCCTTGTAGAGTATATAAACATGTAGTCTCATGTTTAACATTTTATCTAAAATGTTTGCATTAATATATATTAAAATCATTATTCTATAATATTGTGTTTTTTTTCCCTCTTTGTTGCCTTTACTTACTTGGTTTAGGTATCAAGATCATAGTTGCATTATAGAATGAATTTGATATGATCCTTTCTTTTTTATTTTTCTTTCTCCTCTCCCCTACCCAATAGCTTATATGGTATTGGAATTTGTTTTTTAAATGTTTGGTAGGATTTAATTATAGGTGGCAGCTAGATGGCGCAGTGGATAGAGCACCAGCCTTGAATTCAGGAGGACCAGAGCTTATTTAAGTACTCTGTTTCCTATTCTGTTGATCTGGACAATTTATGTATTAAATATTCATCAATTTCATTTTGAGTATTATTTTATTTCTAATATTTTAGGGTTATTTTACTCCTAAAATACAGGAGTATGGGATAAATCATCTTTCATATATATGTATAGAGTAATATATATTTTTTTAAATTCTTCTTCCTTGATTGTGGATTCACTCTTTTCATTTTTAATAGTGGTATTATATATATTTTTTTAAATTTTTAATTAATAATTTAATATTTTAAATGTTTGTTTCATTTCTTTCAGTTTGGGTTAGGTTTTTCTTTGTTTTTCAGGGCATTTCTTTGTTAGTTTTTTTTTTTTTTTTTTTTTTTAGTTCTAGGATCAATTCATTTATTTACTGTTTCTCTTATTGATGAAGGTGGTCAGAGTTATAAAATTTTACCTAAGTATTACTGTAACTGAAGTTCATGATTTTTGTACATTGTTGCATTGTTATCACTCTTCTTGACTCTAAGCCCATTACTCTAAAAACAATTATGTGGTTCAGCGAATCATTCGGTTAGGAGTTAGGAGTTCAATTCAAGCTTAAAACCCTTATTAACCTGACCCTGAGAAAGTGGTGTCTCAATTTCATTACCTATAAAATGGGATAACAAAAACACCCAGCTCTCAATGTTAATGTAAGAATCAAATTACATGAAAATGGTAATTCTTTCCTATTCATTGTATTATCTGGCATCTTGTGAACCACTATAGTAATTAGTTCTCCTTCCCATTCAGGTATTTGTCCCAATTGCTTTTTGCATTATTTTCACATCACAAATTACAAAATTGACCTGAAGGTTTGTCTGGTCTTGCTGATTCCTGGAATACTGGAAATCTTTGCAAGTTCTACTGTGTGTAACTATTGTGAAAACCATGTTTTATGGCTTGAAATGGAGGAAACTCTTCAATGCAAAGCTAAATCTCATTTAGGGGTAATTGAAACTAAGTTTTGTGACCTCATAGTATTAACTTCTCCCTTAAGCAGGTTATGGATCAGAAAGTTGAATAAATTATCCTTATAAACCCAACACTTAGTTTAGGCTACCTCTAAGAATGTAAAACTAGTAGAAAGAAAGGAAGTATCTGAAAAATTCAAGTGTGGAAACAACTTTTTCCTGAATCATTCAGATAATTAATTACCTCAGTTTTAGAATTGTAAGTAGAATTGTATTTTTAAAGGATTTTGCCAATTTGGGGATTGTTTTTAAGAAGATGAAAAGAAAATGAAAATAGATGAACACAAATGGCAGCTAATGTCCAATGAGAGCTGTTTATTATGGGTGTGCTCATTTTATAGCCATTTCTAATTATACCAGTCTGTGCTATGGGAAATGAAGCAATAATGACTGGGATACCAAAACACCATAACTAAGTGCCAATTTCCTAAGCACAATAAGTGCATCTTTGCCTTTTCATTTGGGAAATGCATAGTCAACTACCAAAATGTAGTTAAAGGAAGTACAAATAAAATCAACATGAAGTGCTGAATATGAACCAAACATTATACTACAATACTGGTGGTGATTTGAAGTTTAAAGCAAAATAGTGCTTGCTTTCAAAGAATATACATTTCAAAACAAGAAAAAATATGCACATGTATTGATATATATTGATATTGATTCATATTGATATATAAAAAGACAACTTTGATGGAAAAAAAAGACATTGGCCTTTTCTTGGTATCCAGGAAAAGTTTCATATGGAAGATGCTGTCTTGAAGGAAAACAGGGATTAAATTCATGAGTTTGGAGCTAGAAGAGATCGTAGAAGTCATCTGGCAAACTTCTTCATTTTACAAATGACTTTATGTTAGGAGATGAAAGAAGGTGCATGATGGGGGGAGAAAGGGGAGTGGATTCATCCCAGATAATATTGTTAGTAAATTGTGTAATGAAGATTTAAATTCTGATTCTGATACTCTGAATTCACAGATGATTTTATTAGAGTACGGGAAAGACATAAAGTAAGAACATTAAGAAAAGGGACTTTGCCTATGATGGCAACCACAAGAAAACCCCAGGCCTTTAGGTATTGAGTTGCAAAGGCCCATTCACAGTGGGCCATTTGTCTTATTAACAAATAACAAATGACTCTATGTTCTCATTTATATGGATATTTCCTTAAATAATATAACCTACCTATTCTATATCACTCTTGGGCATATACTCCTTAAGTTCACCAAAGAGATCCATCCACTGTCTACCTTCATTATTTTCTCTTGAAAATGTGATGATAGCAATGAAGCATATGAACTCCCATAAAGTATTCCTCCCTTTCTTCTTCTGACCAGCCCATTTTCTTTTTCAATTAGACATATTTTGAATTTATTTTAAGAAAAAAGAAACGACTCATTACTGATGTGAGAGTCATTCCTGAATCAGTTATCTGTGTACAGTCTGACAACCAATTAGTTACAGAAAAGATTTTAAAAAGTACTATGAAAATCACAGAATAAGGGATTTGTTAACTAGAAAATAAAAACTTTAAAAAAGAGAAAAAGATGGTGTGCAATTAAAGTTATTTCAGCTTTATCTATGAAATGGAGTTTCTGATAAAAAAACTCATGTGAGGGAATAAGATTGATAGCAATTACAATAGACTTATATGAATTTATCCAATATAAGTTAATGAGCAATTGGCTTACTTGCCATTGTAGAGATACAACAGTCATTGACAACACAAATTTAAAATATAAACTAATTTGTAAAATCTTGTGGAGAAAGGTAGTGGAAAAAGTATTGGGAGTATATTTTCATATAAAAGGGAAAGAATCAGTGAAAAGGCCAGTGAATCTTCTTGAAAGTCTTAAGTAAGCAAAATTTTTTTTGATAGCAACTACAAAAATTGTTTGATAAAATATTTGCTACCAATATAGTACCAAAGAAAGGTAGGCTATCATACTTGAAACCTAACATTGAAGTTTTTGTGTGTCAAAATAACACAAAAGAAAACAAATATGGGAATAATAGAAGGCATAGGCAAATTATACACGGACAATGTTGATATTTAAGATGACACAATTATGAGGGTAATTAAAGAATTATTTCTAAAGACATCTGAAGGAAGAAGTGATGATAAAAGTGTGTGTGTGTGTGTGTGTGTGTGTGTGTGTGTGTGTGTGTGTGTGTGTGTGTAAGTGAGAAACAGAAACAGAGATAAAGAGACAGTGAGAGAGAGAGAGAGACAGAGAGACAGAGACAGAGAGTCATAGATAAAGAGAGTCAGAGTGAATGAGAGAGTGAAACAGAGAGAGAGAATCTTGTATCTTTTTACTATTAATAAAAAGTGATGGAGAGAATTTTAGTAGTCCAAGGTTTTAGTGTACCAGCTCTCCATCCCCATCAATTTCCTGGGTATCAGTATTTCCTTTCATGCTTCATTTCTTTGAGATAATTGCTCCCTTTTGTCTTTTCTTACTCAATTTTGTTTTTAGAATTACTCCCATTATACCAATTGACATTTCTTTCAACCATTTCTTTCAAATTATCCAAGTAACCAACAGGAGGAATACAAAGAGGCTTGGAGAGACTTACATCAACTGATGCCGAGTGAAACAAGCAGAACTAGGAGATCATTATACACTTCAACAATGATACTGTATGAGGATGTATTCTGATGGAAGTGAATATCTTCAACATAGAGAAGAGCTAATCCAATTCCAATTGATTAATGATGGACAGAATCAGCTACACCCAGAAAAGGAACACTGGGAAATGAATGTAAACTGTGAGCATTTTTTTTGTTTTGTTTTGTTTTGTTTTGTTTTGTTTTTCTTCCCAGATTATTTTTACCTTGAGAATACAATTCTTCCTTTGCAACAACAAAATTCAGTTCTGCACATATATATTGTACCTAGCATATACTATAAGATATTTAATATGTATGGGAATGCCTGCCATCTAGGGGAGGGGGTGGAGGGAAGGAGGGGAAAAATTCAGAACAGAAGGGAGTACAAGGGATAATGTTGTAAAAAAAAAAAAAAAAAAAAAAAAACCTATGCATATGTACTGTCAAAAATGTTATAATTATAAAAATTAATTTTTAAAAAAGAGAAAAGAAAAGAAAAAGAAAATAGATAATTAAAAAAAAAATTATCCAAGTAACAATGATAGAATTAAGGATACTGATAACATTGTTATATGAAAGAAGTAAACAGTTTGACCTTAATTAGTTCTTTATGCTTGGTCTTTAATATTTTTCTTATTATTTTTTGACCTCATATATAAAATGTACATCGAATTCTAGTCTTTTTGTTACAAATAACTGAAAATCTTTCAATTCATTAAATATGAATGATATTAATCCAAGTAACTATGATAGTATTAAGGATATTGATAACATTGTTATATGAAAGAAGTAAACAATTTGACCTTAATTAGTTCTTTTTTTTTTTTTTTTTAATAGCTTTTTATTTATAAGATGCATAGGTAATTTTTCAGCTTTGACAATTGCAAAATCTTTTGTCCTAACTTTTCCCCTCCTTTCCACCACACCTTCCCCCAGATGGCAGGTTGACCAATACATGTTAAATATGTTAAAGTATAAGTTAAATACAATATATGTATACATGTCCATACAGTTATTTTGCTGTACAAAAAGAATTGGACTTTGAAATAGTATAAGATTAGCCTGTGAAGGAAATAAAAAATGCAGGCGGACAAAAATAGAGGGATTGGGAATTCTATGTAGTGATTCATAGTTATCTCCTAGAATTCTTTCCCTGGGTGTAGCTGGTTCAGTTCATTACTGCTCTGTTGGAATTGGTTCATCTCATTGTTAAAGAGGGCCATGTCTATCGGAATTGATCATCATATAGTATTGTTGTTGAAGTATATAATGATCTTCTGGTACTGCTCATTTCATTCAGCATCAGTTCATGTAAATCTCTCCAGACTGGTGAGGAAACCCCAAAACTCTGAAAAGTCCTTAAAGGAGAAAACCTTCTGGGACTCTGCCTCAGGAAGGGGACTCCACCCTAAGCACACAGTTTCATCTTTGTTATCTGGGTGGGGTCCACTCAGTCCAGAAACCCACTGAATTCAATTCAAATTCTAACCCTGGCTAAAACCCAGCCAGGAATCAACATGGGACTCCACCAACAAGCCCCCTTCAGCATGTAGCCAAAGCCCTGTATTATAAAAGAGCCAAGCTGGAGCCCTCTCTTTGCAGAGGTCCCAAACATGGCAACCTTATGTCTGGCATGCCCAGGATCTCTGCCTACTGGAATCCTGGTTCCAGTGACTTTTATCTCTACCTTCATCTTTACTAAGTAGACTTTACTTCCAAACCCCATAATAAACCTCTTTTATCAATCTAGGTTTTCAGGTCTGCAAATTCCTTTTCAGGGGACTCTTGTGCCGCTACTAGACCTCATTTAACTCTGTATCCTTGCACCGAATCCAAAGGGGTTGCAGGGGAGCTCTATTTGATTCCCTGTACTCTGAACCTGCCACTAGACCTCAATTAAAACCTAATTTCATTTAGGTACCCCAATTCTAAACCTCATCAAGACCTTTCGGAAATCACCCTGCTGGTCATTTCTTACAGAACAATAATATTCCATAGCATTCATATACCACAATTTATTCAGCCATTCTCTAATTGATGGGCATCCACTCTGTTTCCAGTTTCTGGCTACTACAAAGAGGGCTGCCATAAACATTCTTGCATCTACAGGTCCCTTTCCCTTCTTTAAAATATCTTTGAGATATAAGCCCAGTAGTAACACTGCTGGATCAAAGTTTGATAACTTTTTGAGCATAGTTCCAAACTGGTCTCCATAATGGCAGGATGTATTCACAATTCCACCAACAATATATTAGTGTCCCAGTTTTCCCATATTCCCTCCAACATCCTGCATTATTGTTTCCTTTTACAGAGCTCTCATTTCCTTTCTCCATTTTTCTTCTACCTCTCTTTTAAGATACTTTTTGAATTCTTCCAAGGGATCCTTGTAGGATAGACACCAATTTATATCCTTCTTTGAGGCTTTATCTGGAGTTGTTTGCCTTTAGTGTCCTCAGAGTTTGAGGTCTGTTCTTTTCTGTCTCCATAAAAGCTACATTTGACCAGAGCTCTTTTTGCTCATTTTTAAAGGTTGAGGTCTGCTCTTAGAGCAAAGGGAAGATTTCCCCAAGCTTCTACATCCAATAGTGACTTCTTGCTGCCCTGGGATTGGTGCTGCTGGCTTCCTTCTGGTACATCATGGGCAGGTCCTATGTTATGCTGAATTTCAGAAGTTCAATATTTGCCTTTTGTATTGCTTTTGAGGTTTCACTGCTAATCTGCTGATCCACTAGCTTCTGAACCATAATAGATTAGCAAATGCTGCTATATTTTGGCTATGAGACTCCCACTAGATTTCCCTAACAGGAATCTTAAATATGTGGTATACATATCCCTGTCCAACACATAACATTTCATAAGCTATCAGTTTTTCCATATCCCCTCCAGCATTCATCATTATATTTTCCTGTCACCTTAGCTAATCTGAGAGGTGTGAAGTGGCACCTCAAAGTTGTTTTAATTGTATTTCCCTAATCAGTAGCGATTTAGAGTATTTTTAATGTAATTATACCGGACTTTAATTTCATCATCTGAAAATTGTCTGTTCATATCGATTAGGAAATTACTTGTGTTTTTAAAAATTTGACATAGTTCTTTACATATTTTAGGAATGAGACATTTATCAGACTGGCTGCTAAAATTTTTCCCATCTTTGTTCTTCTCTTTTAATCTTGTTTGTGTTAATTTTGTTTGTGTAAAACTCTAATGCAATAAAAGTTGTCCAGTTTGTATTTCATAATGTTCTTCTTTGGTCATAAATTCCTCCCTACTCCAAAGGTAAATTATCTCTTACTCTCCTAATTTGCTTATGGTATCAGCCTTCATGTCCAAATCATGTACCCCCAAATTCTAATTTTTGAAGAACTATTTTCTTCTTTAAAATTATATATCCTTTTCTAGTTGGTTAATTGTTTTTCATATCTTTTCTTTTCTTGGATGGTTTTTATTATTATTATTATTATTTTAGTATTTCCTCAATCTCTTTCACTTGATTTTTAAAGTCTTTTCTGAGTTTTTTTGTATATTCTTTCTGGGCAGGTAGCTATTTAACATTACTCTTTGGGATAGGAGGGGCTTTAAAAAAAAAAAAAAAAAAAAAAAAAAAAAAAAACTTTTCTATCCTATTCTGAAAATGAACCCTAGTCTTCCCTATTCCCATAGCAGGTTTCTATGGTTGGTTCTTTCTTCTTTGCCTGTACATTATTTTTTAAAATTAGCATCTTATTATATTAAAGTTTTACTCCTGAGTTGCAGGTAATGGTACTTCAGACATTAGGTTCTTCTCACTATTGTTTTCTGAATTATATTCCTGAGGCTAAACTCAGAAATTCCTCTCTTCCCCTAAGGTATGACTAAAGCTCACAACTATAGTGTCTCAAAAATATTCTTGCTTCCTTCAGTGCCGCACATACCAGGTATGTTCTTGCCCTTTCTCACTCACAGCCACAGTCCAGGATCATATTTGGTCATTACCTCTAGCATCCAGAGACTCAAGGGATCCTTCAGTCTTCTTCTACTCACCCTTTTCATCCCCAAAATATTCAGTAGATGCAGGTTCATGAGGTGAAAGTCTATGATGTGAAAAAAATTCTTGAGACCTGGGCTGCTTTCTAATCCAGCTATCTCCAGGAGCTGTTATATGATTATTCAGTGTAGTTGGCCTTAAGGTATTTTGTTGTCACTAGGGTCAAACCTTAGTCTCTGGAAGTCCTGTTTTTTCTGAGTCCTATCAAGTTGTTTTAGAAAGACAACTGCATTACATTTTTATTTTTGCTTCTATACATTCATTTTGAAGTGATGTCCTATATATGGAAGAAATTTGGAGACCTGAAATTTTTAAAGCTAGTCTACCATTTTCCAGGAATCCTCTTAAGAAAGACATAGATAAAATTGAAAGAAACAATAAATTGCAAAATGATCAGAGCCAAGAGAACATTGTATACAGTAACAGCAATATTGTTTTAAGAACAACTTTGAGGATAAAGTTATTTTAACTTCTATAAATACCCAAAATCACTGTGAAGGACCTATGAAGGAAGACTCCATCTGCATCCAGAGAAGGGATTGATAAATAGAAGTATATATAGGATAATTTTACATCGATGCATACTTGTGTTTAATCGTAGACATATCTAAAATGGGAGAGAAGGAAGTCAGGGAGGTCAATAGAGTAGAAAAAGGAGAATATTCTATATATGGGAGAAAGCTAGAGAAAATGACTAAAGATGAGAAATGTATTGTCTTGTTTGTAAAATAGTTTGCAAAGCAGTTAGGAAGCCATTGTTATTGGATCAAAGAGTTCCTGTCAGGGAGCAAGTCTGGAAAGGTAAAAGGGGATTAGGTTATGATGGGCTTTAAATGTAAAACAGCCTTTTACATTTGATCCTGGAGGCAACAGAGAATCACTGTAGTTTATTGAATAGAGAGTGACATGATTAAACCTAAACTGTGACAGAAATACTAAAAAATCAAGGGATTATCAGAGATCATAACAACTGAAATAAACTGAGTATAGTTTCATATAATATAAAATAAATATGAAATATAAAATAAACATTTATTAAGTACCTGTTTTGTAGCAGTTACTTTTTTAAACATAGTGGATACATAGACAATAATATCTGTCATCAAGACACTCACAATCTAAAAGGGGAAGACCATATACAAACTAAGTACAAACAGGATAATAGTAGGATAATTTGAAGGTCAGCTTAGAGAAAAGGCGTTAGAATTGGGTGTGAGGGAAGGAAAGCCTTCTTGCAGGAAAGGTGATTTTGACTGTTCTTTCTTTCTTTCTTTATTTTTTGTATTTGAAGGGTTTTTTTTTTTTTTTATTAATTTGAAGATTTTATTTTTTAAATAGTATTTTGTTTTTCCAAATACATTAAAAGGCAGTTTTCAAAATTCACCTTTGCAAAACTGTTTCAAATTTTTCTCCTTCTTCTCCTTCCATCCTCCATAAGATTGCAAGCAATCTTATATATATTAAACATGTACAGTTCTTCTAAACATATTTCCATATTTGTCATACTGCTCAGAAAAATCAGATCAAAAGAGAGAAAATATAAAGAAAATAAAACGGGCAAATAAACACCACCAACAAAAAGATGCACATTGATCTACATTCAGTCTTCTTAGTTCTTTCTCTGGATGCAGATGGAACTTTCTATCACAAGTCTTTTGGAATTGCTTTGAATCACCTCATTCTGAGAAGAGCCGAATCAATTTCAATTGATCATCACATAATCTTGCTGTTAGTGTGGACAATGTTCTCTTGGTTCTACTTGCTTCACTCAACATCAATTCATGCAAGGCTTTCCAGGCTTTTCTGAAATTATCCTCCTCATCATTTCTTATAAAACAATAACATTCCATTACATTCATATATCATAACTTATTTGGCCATTTCCCCAGCTGATAGGCATCCAGTAAGTTTCCAGCTCCTTGCCACTGCCAAAAGGGCTACTAAAAGGATTTCTGCACAATTGATTCCTCTCTACCACCTTATAATGCCCAGTAGAGATACTGCTGAATCACAGGATATACTGAGTTTGAAACTGAGTCAAATAGTTCTTATACCAGAAGTTTGTCTTTGCATTTATCAAACACTAGATTACTATTGTTATTGACTATTGTGTCTTATGAACCTAACATAATCCACTGATCTCTTTATTTCTTAGCGAGGTCTTGATGACCACTACTTTATAATATAGTGTTAGGTTTGATACAGCTAGGCTAGAATGGTTAGATCATTTCACAACTCCACCAACAATGCATTAGTATCTCTGTTTTCCCACATCCTCTCCAACATTTATCATTATCTTTTCCTGTCATGTTACCCAATCTGAGAGGTATGAAGTAGTACCTCAAAGTTGTCTTAATTTGTATTTTTCTAATCAATAGTGTTTGTATTTCTCTAATCAGTAGTGAATTAATAGTGAGTTTTTAATATGACTAAAATTAACTTTTTTTGGTCTGAAAATAATGTATTCATATCCCTTGACCATTTATCAATTGGTGAATGGCTTATATTCTTAGAAATTTGAGTAAATTCTGTATATATTTTAGGTATATATATTTAGAGGCTTTTATCAGTATATTTTATCAGTATATTTTATCAGTATATATATAATCAGTACATTTTCCTCCCACTTTTCTGCTTCTATTCTAATCTTAGCTGCATTGGTTTTGTTTGTGCAAACACTTTTTATTTTATTGTAATCAAAATTATCCTTTTTGTATATCATAGGCTCTTTAGTTCTTCTTTGGCCATCAATTCCTCCCTTCTCCATAAATCTGACAGGTAGACTACCCATTGTTCTTCTATTAATTTTCTTGTAGTATCATCCTTTATGTCTAAATCATGACCCTATTTTCACCTTATCTTGGTATACAGTGTTATATGTTATCAATGCCTAGTTTCTGCCATTTTATTTTCCAGTTTTTCCTGTAATTTTTGTCAAATAGTCAATTCTTATACCAGAAGCTTGGATCTTTGCATTTATCAAACACTAGATTACTATAGTTATTGATTATTGTGTCTTGTGAACCTAACATATTCTGGTAATCTCCTTCATTATTTCTTAACCAGGTCTTGATGACCTCTACTTTAAATATAATTTTAGGTTTGGTACTGCTAAACCACCTTTCTTTGGGGCATTTTTTTGGTCATTAATTCTTTTGAAATTCTTGATATTTTGCTTTTTCCAGATGAATTTTATTATTTTTTAGCTCTATAAAGTAATTTCTTGGCAATTTGGTTGTTATGACACTGAAAAAGTAGATTAATTTAGGAAGAATTATCATTTTTATTAAATTAGCTAGGCCTATTCATGAGCACCTGATATTTTTTCAATTGTTTAGATCTAACTTTATTTGCGTGTTTTATAATTGTGTTCATATAGTCCCTGACTTTGTCTTGGCTGGCAGAGTCCAAAATATTTTATATCGTCTACAGTTATTTTAAATAGGATTTCTCTATTTCTTGTTGCTGGGGTTTGTTGGTAATATTGAAATGTTGATGGTTTATGTGGTTTTATTTTATATCCTACAACTTTGCTAAATTTGTTAATTGTTTCTAGTAGTATTTTAGTGATTCTCTAGGATTCTCTCAATATGCCTTCATATCATCTATAAGAATTGATAGTTTTTTTTTCCCCCCATTGCATACTCTAATTCCTTCAATTTCTTTTTCTTTCCTTATTGTTTAGCTATTCTTTAAAGAAAACCAGAGAAACCAAGAAGCAGACAAGAATACAGAAAGTATTCTGGACAAAGGATACAGCTGGTGAAAATGACTTTTGTTAGAAGATAGTGTTGTATGTGAGTAGGAATGTTATTGGATTGTAGAGAACAGACAGGTAGACAGACAAATTGATTTGTTTACAAACACATTGTTCTTGAATATTTCTTAGCATGTTTAAAACAAACAAACAAACAAACAAACAAAAACTTTTGACCTGGCAGATACATAGTTTTGACTTTATCTGAGTGTACAGTGACTCTGAAAACAATTCATCTCAAAAGTGGGCCAGATTATTATCAGTATCTTCAGCAAGAATATTTTCCTTTTCTATAAATAGCACCTGAAATAAGATAGTTCTATTAAGTCCTTACATTAAAGCCTGATGCCAAAGTATTTGAACATTATTTTAAGGTATTCTTTCATAGACTATACCTCTTAAAAATCCCTTTACTATTTTCTATGATCAGGAACTCAAGTTAATAATTTATATAGAAGATATTTTTGTTAATGTATATGCTATTCATATTGGTGGTCTTTTTAAAGTTGTTCTGTGTTTAGTGCAATATGTATTTTAACATTTTTTCTATAAAAATAGAACTTGACTAAGTTGGCTTAAACAGAGGTTTGTTTTTAACATAATATAGAAAGTTGGCCTATATGTCTACTCAAAGATTGTTGTATAGAAAAAAATGCCATAAAAGTACATCAAAGCTGTCATGGTATCTTTAATTCTTTATTAGAAACTTCATTGAAATTTTAAAGACTATAGTAGAGAATAAGCAATGTCTCAAAAATTATCAATTATAACATGTTTGACACATGAATTTAATTTTCTCTCATCTATGCCAATATTAAAATAAGGAAGAAAAAAAATAATCAAAGCTGATTTTTTTGTAGACAGCTATGACATTTCTTTAAATTGTTTTAGTGCAAAAAATATTTCCCATAGAATAAAATAATTTCATATATTAATTGATTTTTTAAAATAAGTGCTGGTTATACACTTTTATATAAAATAAATTATACATCATGAATTCTGCTAAAATATGTTCATGGAATGATCAATATTTTAGAAGAGAAGATAGCACAATAGAAAGAGAGAAGTAGATAAGGAAAATCAATAAAGAAAAACAGGCAATTCCTGTGGTGTTATTGGAAGAGATAAATCGGGGTGTGCTTGGCTGTGG